>NC_134022.1:17205672-17383172 GCF_040712315.1 Castanea sativa
AAATATATTCTGAAATAACTCCTAATTGATACCTTACCATATCATGAATCAAGTTTGACCTAAAAAGCATTAAATGCACCTAAAAACAAGGAAAATACCTAAAAAATGTACTAAATAATAAAATCCTAAATAAAAGCTGATTTGGTCTGAAATTAGCAGATCCAAAATAGGAAAAAATCTGCCTTAACTGATACAGAGCTGGAAAGTCAATCAGCCATTAATTCATACCATAAATCACTCCCAATTAAGTCAGATCAGCCCTAAATAGCTTGAATTAAATTTACTACACTTTCATCTTCCTTTGGGCCAAGCTTGGAACATCCTGCGTTAGAATCAGCCCAAATCTCTTGCATCAGCCCATTAAGTGCTTCTTGGATCTTGCTCTTGTAATAGGCCCAACTGGAACATGCAATGGATCCTTGAATGCTTGTTGATTCTCATCACCTCAGTATGTTGGGCAATCACATTTAGTGTTGATGGAACATATATTTTTAAGATGGAATTCATAGTCTCTTGACAGAGATATAAAATATTCCCTTGAGATAAGTTTAATGGGTTTGTTATTCAGAATATTAGGCCTAACTACTTTAGTAAATAGTTACTAAAGTATATATTTATGAAATTGAATTTCATAAACATATGATGAATAACTTAAAGGATTAAACCGGGTACTCAAGGATTAAGATGTAGTAATCTTCAAAGTGACGGTCTACATTTATGACTTTGTATTACTACGAATATTTTATGATGGGGTTGCATGTATAATAAAGTCTTGGGATATAATTTATAAATAAGGCTTAGAGTGCAACTATATTTATATAGTGGTATTAAATATAGTTAATAGTAACTTTGGATTTGTCAAGAGTTGACAGAAAAGCCTAAGGCCCATTGGAGCTAGTATCTTATTGGTCCCTTTTGGTCCAACTCCAAGCCACATACTAAAGCTCAATTGGAAAGGTCCAAAAGACTAACCTAATTAGATAATCAGTTATAAGGAAAGAAATATATAGAATTTTAATGTATGAAAAAGAGAGACATCATTGTGAAATGGTGTGTATGTGAGAGTGAGACACTCTATCATTCTCCCTTGGAAACTGATTGAGAGACCACACTTCTTGAGCGTAAAGTAGAATTAGAATGAAGATTAAAAGTGTTCCCAAGTACTTCTGATTTTGGTTTTGATTTTCACTACACTAAGATACGCTCTCTTATTCTTGAATTCTGAAATTTTCATAGTACATGTTAACAATTGCGAATGAAGTAAATCCGTTAATTTTTTGTTGCACATATTTTGTATGCAATACAAACATGTATTTTTCCATCATTAGTTTCACACAAGATTGGTGAATAAGTGATTGTCTAATAATGAGCAAGAAATATCCATCATATCTGAAATAATAGCTCACTTTTTCTAAGTAATGAGAACAAAAATAGATATATGAATAAATTGATATTATTAAAATGATCTTTATATTAAAAAGAGGAGCAACTTTAATTTATTATAAGCCCAAATGATGGATTCAATAAGTTCTTGCCAATAACCATATCCGCTCAATAGAAACATCAAACTAAAAGAAATATCAAAGATGTTTCTAATGATTCAATAATAACATATTATTATTTCATCTCCGAGTTTTTAGTTCCTTTAACTGTATAGAACTTAGAGATGGAATAATTAAGTCATAATCTATCGTTGATTGTATTAGCGCAAGCTAGTGATGCTTTTGGCTATTGGACTTTCACCATTTACGGTGCAGCACTCCACTTCGCCTAGCAACCAAAACATTTTAGTAGCCATAGGAAAATAAAGCAAAAGCCTTGGGTAAAAATAAAAACTGTTCATAAGTTTAATAAATTTATATATATGTGTATATATATATATATATATATATATATATATATATATATATTCTTTTTCTTTTTTCTTTTTGTATATAGGTAAAGTAAACAGGCCAAATCGAATCCTTTTACTTTTACAAACATCTACTTGAGCTTTCTGGTATATACAAGTATACAGAAGTCAGAAGCCAAAATAGGCAAGCAGAGACTCAATATTTTGAAATAGAGGAAAAATCAAGTCTGAGCTGCCATGCATGATACCACAGATATGAGCATTTCAGATGATGACATCTTCAAAGACTTCATATAATCTAGCAATTTTAACCGCTTCTTCCCCAGGACCTCAACCAGCTGCCTGCTGCTCTTTTGCAAGACTGCATTAACATGGAACATGAGGGGAATAAAAAAATAGAAGCGCAGAACCAAGCTTATTTTGGACTCTTATAACCACATGGCATGAAAAGATATCTTATTGAAGGAATACACACCTACTAGAGCCAGAACTAGATCCATTGCTATTGAAGGCGAAAGGGTCCTTGTAAGACTGAACCGAAATCAAACTTTCACTTGTGGCAACGGCTGGCTCAGGGGACCCAGGTAACCCCGTGGTTACGCTGCTTCTGGAGCTTAATCCTAGGAGCAAAGTTTCATCAACATAAAGTTGTAAACCACACGGATATGCTTAATTAAAATGTTTGGTCACAGACATTAGGAAGTTGGGTCCACGCTTCTGAGAGTATATGGCAAAGTTTCACCAACATTAAGATGTAGACAATCACACACAAATAGGATTCATTAATGTTTGGTCACGGTCACTAGAAGGCCCATCCACAGAAGACATTTCTAGGGTTTGAAACCCAATTTTTTTGCACAAAGCATGGGCAAGATCTTTTTAACATTACCACACACAAGCACGAAAAATTGCTGGTCAGAGTCACAGACAGTAAATATCAGAAACTCCTCCACAAGGAAGAAGCTTAGGGTTTAACTTAAAATCGTTTGCTCAAAGCACTAGCAAGATAACATGTCTCTATGTGTGGATTTATACAGGTGTTGCTTAGAAACCTGAAAGAAAATAAATTATTCAATTCCATCTTCCATAGCATTTCAGGGAATACTTAACCTTTCAAGCGTCCTTGGGAAAAAAAAGAAGGAAAAACAACAATAAAATGAAGCTAATGAAACTCAGAAGTGATCTCATTACAACAAAGAACATTGAGGGAAAATGCTACTAATACTCCATCTCTTACTCCATGAACAGAATGGGACAAATTGATATGAATACAACTAGAAGGTCATTTAGCTCATGCAATGAGGGATGCTAGAGTATCATATCATAGCTCATAGGTTATTATCACAAATACAAGTGGACATATTTTGAATGTCCAGTGCAAGCAAAGTGAGAAACCAAGACACCCAATATCCCCACAGCAGGCATGATTGGCACAATTAGAGCAGTATTAGCAAAAAGATAAGTATCAAGAAGTATGTTGCAGGATGTACTAATCCAAGATGCAAATCAAAATAAATCCCCCCTGACAGGAGAAGGTATCTTGTGCACAAGAATGTGGATTCCACAAGCTTGTGAGAGGCCTGAAGAAGATAGTTTTTGCCCAGACACAGTTTTTCTAAAAATCATCCACCCAAAACTTTCATCCAGAACATCATCTATCACCATCAACAGAGGATATATAGTTTCACAATTTGACGTACAAATAAACTGCCATTGACGTGTTCCCATTCCTACAAAATTACTACTTCCCCAGCAAACCGCACTACCTCTGCACATTTCAGAGGGCTAACACATGATTTGTGGAAGTTTAAAAGAGTGAATTCTAGAGTAGGCACCATGCATTATAAAGAGTTGGTCAGTTGGCATCCTCATATAATGCTTTAGTGAACAAAAAGCATAACAAGCAAGAGAAGGCAGCATGTTGTAGAATAGGACAGAAAGGTGAGGCTTTCAACTTTTTCTGCAAGGTTTTAAACTAAATAATTAGAACTTGCAAAGTGAAAACTGTATTTGACTGTATTGATAAATCCGCACTATGCTTAAGTAATGTAACATAACACTTGCAGGGGAAAAGCTGAAGGGAACTATATATAAGTTGCTAACTTAGAATAACTTTATATACTCAAATTTACTAAGGGATTCTACAGAACTTGCTCTGGGGGGATCTATGAAGTGCATCTCTGACTCAAAACTCACACATACAGAATCCTACATGAAAACTCAGAAATCCTGAAGATTAAAGATACAGCTTAATACAATCTTAGACCAGTAACTATAACAAAAATTTAATGGTTTCTGATATTAAAAAAAATAACGAATTATGGTCCCAAGCATTCACTATATTATCAGACTCCCTTACAGATTAGAAGAACAAAATTTTCATGAGTTTTTTTTTTTTCTTATAGAAAGAACATTGACAGAGGCGAGTTCATGGCCTAGTATGTGAGAAGCATACAAGAGAAGCACAAGAACAAAAGAAGTACAGTAAAATAATCAAAAGCTGAAGTTCCAAACATCAAATGAAATCCAAAGAAGGGTTGCAACTTGCAAATCCCTAAGGAAGTAATCCAAAGCCTTAGAAGTAGATGCTTCAAGAATCCCAATTTCATCTCGCAAAAAGGAAATTCTGCACCTTCAACATTGTACACAGAATGACACGAGACCAGTATATCAATGTTTCCAAATTGTGAAGAAACTAATCCTTTTAGGGTCAATTTTGGAAGTTTTGACCAATTACTGAGTTTGCTACAATGCTATAGAACTGAAATGCCACCCATGAATTTAATGTGCATAAATTATGGTATGGGGCACCAAAGAGAATAGGAAGGAAAAGGGGAAATCAAACTTTAAATTGCAAATATACCTTGAAAAGTTATGACGAGGAAGAAGACAAGTGTGATGACCATGGCAGATAGTCCACTGTTCAAATATGATCCCTTGCCTGCTTTCACTTTCTTCAGTGCCTTTATTCTTTCAATCCTTGCACGCTTTCTCATGGCAACATCAGCGAGCTCCCTAACCAACTTCCGGTCAGCAGCATCCAATGATGGACCTTTAGGAGGTCTTGGTGGTTTGGGAGGCTTCCTAGAATTCTTCTTATGCTTCTCTCCTATGCACATCTTCTCAACAACAATGACTTGGTCTCGACTCTCTTCCCCTTCTGAACTCTTGTCTATCAAAAACTCTACACCAACATCCACAACACCACAAGATTCCACCATATTACTACTCGAGCTAATGCCACACTCATGTGTAATAGCACCATTGAAATTCAAAATCCCACTGGAAACCTTTTTGAGAATTTTCTTCACTTGTCTCTTGCTCGAGCCAAGATCCTTGCTTGCCTCCTCTTCGCTAGTTGTCCCACCACTTTCAATATCAAATTCAAAGTCATTTTCCCTTGAATCCATAAAATCTGCCCCTTTCACCTCAAATAAAATCCTTTATTTACCCACGTCTCCCCACCCTTGAGAATGCAGAAACAAAAGACCCCTTTTACCACAATAACAAAGTTAAACTCTTCAAACACACACAAATTACGCCTCCACTTCAATACTAATCTCATGAAACCAAGGTTTCTTTATTTCCTTCCAGTTTTCTCAAGGCAAGTGGATATAAAAACTGGTAAAATCCTTTGAGCCACAGCTTAAATTGAGATCCAAAAATCTAAAACAATTAAATTCTAAGGATAAAAAAAGAATCTAACCCTATTAAAGTCTAATTCTCAAACAAAAGAGCACCCAAACTCGCCATTAGAATCCTGCATTTATAATTGAAAAGTTTAGACAATGAAATCGAGAATTACTCTGCTGCATATATTAAATAATTGAGCTTTTTCTGCTAAAATAAAACAGAGAGATTGCAAAATGAATAAACAAAATTCAAAAACCACAAAATTTAGACCCCAAAAACTAACCCAACTGGAGCTAACAGACACAGGCGCTAAAACTCGTTAAAACCACTTAACCAACATTCCAAAACCAGAACCCCACCAAAATAAACCACCAAAAACAGAAGCATTAACCATTGTAATTGTGTCATTCAAAACTGAAAAAAGCAAAAACAAACAAAATCTAAAAA
The DNA here is from genome assembly GCF_040712315.1 of Castanea sativa. Taxonomy (NCBI): domain Eukaryota; kingdom Viridiplantae; phylum Streptophyta; class Magnoliopsida; order Fagales; family Fagaceae; genus Castanea; species Castanea sativa. Next base: position 17,211,605 of record NC_134022.1, read on the forward strand.
CCCAAAAAAAAAAAAATGTACGAGGCTATTTACCTTGAGTCAAAGCGAAGAACCCAAGGGAATTAATGGGTTTGGTGACAACGTTTGTTCCCAGATAAAGAGTTTGTATGTCATGTCTCTCTGCGAGCACAAAGACATACAACTCTTATTTAAATTATAATAATACATTATTTATATTAAAATAAAGCAGTTTATTTAAGGTTTGAAGTTCGTTAACAATGTCAAAAAAACTTGGATGAAGAACTTGTCAGCTTGTCTAGATATGGCAACGGCTAACTACAACTACATGTTACAGATATGTATGACTCTTTATTCTGTTTCCACCGTGTGATCACTCCATAGATTGGTCACCATATCAAACGGTTTAACTTTTTTAGGGCCCATTTTAAGAGTAAATGTTACGTTCACAATAGTTTCACAACAAATTATAAGTGACAAGCTGTTACTAGTTATTACCAGCAGAGAAAAAAAAAAAAAAAAAAAAAAGTAATTTCAATAATGGGTTAAATAAAATCAAAAACAAATTTTATAAGATTTGTTGTAAAAATATTAACGAAGTAATACTTTTCATTTTAAGTTTAGGTTGAAACTTAACACAAGTTTTGTAATAAAAAGTTTATAAACTTGCATAGTACTTAATTTTTTTTTTTTATCAGAATATGCAGAACTTACATAGTAATTAGTATTACTAGTTAATGAATGTGATTTAATTATTTTCTCACTTAGGCTTATATAATTTTGTTGTTATTTCGGTAATTATAATGCGGTGAGGAATTCGAACCTTATATAAATTTCTCTGTTGGAAACATATGAATGTTAATTAAATTATAAAATTCATTGGTCAAGTTTAAACAATTTAGTCTTCTCAACAAAAAAAAAAAGTTTAAACAATTCAATACTAGGATATAAATAAATTTTAATACTCGATGTTCTGATTTATTTTCACTTTTTTTTTTAAGCAAACATTTATAATTGAAAAAATTAATTTCTTACTTTTTCCTGTTTTGGTTTATCCTTCTTACATTTAATATTCTCTTACAAAGCCAAGTCCCAACTCCCATGAGAGAGGAAAGAATTACCAATTGAAATACAATTCATTATTTCCTTCCATCTGTTTTAAATACTTTCTCCATGATCATGAATGTATTATGTTTATGTAGCCCCTTGAATCAAAAACTCACTTCCGAGAATACCATAAGCACTAAAATCATGCTAAACATCCTATCTATGGTAACCAATGATAACCCGAAAATGTCGTGACTCATGAACTCAATTTTTTTATTTTTTTATAAATGAATTTTCTATACCATGTGCTTAGTTGCTTGCATTATTGATAACCAACGTGTGGTGTAAATAGGAATCTCTTCCATTACTTTACATCCTGAACAAATCTCTGTTTTTGAAACTACATTTATACAACTCTTTGTTGACTAAGAACTTTAGAAATATCTAACATTTTTATATATTGTATTGTAAATCTAGAGGTAATTAATCGCCGACAGCACAGTTAGGAATATTCTAAAGTCAGGAGTGCAGTGCTTTAGAATTAGAAGAATGGGAGAATATTCATGGTACCTTCTTGGTTATCTTTTAAATGAAAAAAGATGCGTTAATTTGAAAATGAAAGTAAGTAGTTCTATCACACACAATTAATTTTATTAATGGGACAACTTTGGTATCTAATGTAGGCTCTTTGCCTCCAAAAAAAATGTGCGCATGGACCATATCACTTAGGTCCACTGTCACAGCAGCTCCACACAGTGACAAGTTCAATTAGCATCATATTTAAGGCTAAAATATAAAGAAATTGCATGATAAAAGGTGTCTTCTAGTGCTGCTCAAGCGATCGAAGGTAGAGAGTAGAGACTAGAGACACAAGTGAGGACTGAGGACAAAGCATTTTTGTCGGATAACTTTCTTTAATTTTTGCTGAATTACTATCGTTGATACTTTTTTTCTTTTTTTTTTAATGAAAAAACCAAAATGGAATAGTTACACATGGCCAGTGGCCGCATGCTTGAACTTGGACATGCATATATTGGAGAACATATAAAAAGTGAATCCGAGCAAAAATGAAACCCACAAGAGGAGCAAGGTTTTTTCTTTAATTAATATTTTATCCAACATCCATGAACGGGAATAGAAGATGAAACATACGACATGATGTAATACTATAATTCTTAATTTAAATCAATTGCTCCCAAAACAACTTTCAATTTTCATTTATTTATCATGAAAACATCTCAAGCGAATAGCAAATTTCCAAACTTGAAAAAAATGAATGCATCAGTAGCAGCACTCTCAATTTGCTCCATATTAAGATTGCCAGCACCCCAGTTCCCCCTGATGACACTCAAGGGCTTGGCTTCGACTTCAAGGTTTCCACAATACACAGCCAAATCAAGAATTGGTTTTAAGTCCACCACATTTCTGCACTCAAGCCCATAGTCCCTTCGGAGAAAACTTAGCAACTTATGTATCCCAACACCCACAAAACAAAAGAGAGGAGCAGAAAGAAAGTTGATTAAAGATAAAGGAACCACTTCCATGTGAATGAGTTGTATTATAAATAATTTATAATGCAACAAGAGCCCGAGCAAAGTTGCAGTGTTGCAGCCTTGCACTTGGTGGAGTCATTCAAATCATTCAACTCGATGTCCAATCCAATGATCGGGGGCCAACGGTTGCTATAGTTGCAGGAGAGTATGAGTTCAGTGATGAACCCGTCTACACTAGAAGCTCTATTTGTAACAGTTGTTTTCACTTTTTCACCGTCAACATTCACCATGAACGTTGCCATTTTTTCCTGTAGTAGAAATTCTCACTTCGTCAAAGGTATATATATTAATATATAGCTGTTAAAGTATGTACTCCATTAGCATTAGATTCAAAGTACCTCCATTCAACTGCTAGTTCCAAAGGGCGAGGGGGCTTAATTCATCTTGGAAATGAGAGTTTTTTTAAATGAAAAACATTAAAGATGGGTTTACTCGATGAAATGTATTTGGTTCAAGTTTATGTGGAATGTAAATATTGTGATCTTATCGGAAAATTTTTAACAATGGCCATGACCCAGCATGACATCCCCAGATTGGTGATTGCGAAAATGTTAAGCTATTACAAAGAGTCTTAACAAATTTAACAATAAAACAAAACTATATATATATATATATATATATATAAACCGCGTAAGAAACTTTCAGCAATTAGTTCTAGGTAGATAAAAAGATGCTTGTAAATGGTCCTTTCCGATAAGCCTCTTTCTTTGGAGTTGGATAAGAAGAAGCTAACTACTCCCAAGACCAAGACCAAGTGATTTGTGAATTGGTAAGCAAGGAAGTTTTCCTCGATGATAAATACGATGAAGCTTAAAAGACCAAAATTAATTTTGAAGAACGGAAGCACTCTCTTGGTATTAGTCAAACGGTTATGACAGAAAATTAGTACTTGACGATACATACCAATGCCAATACCCAGCCTAATCATCCATCAAGTGTCTGTGCCATACCATCTAAAACCGAATTTTTACACCCCCCAGGCCATATCACTTTTATGACCCTCCAAAGAGCCCACCTAGCCCAGCTGGGCATGGTTTTACTCTGGGTAATCTATTAATTACTGTTTAAAAGCCAATGCATCGCCTGTTAAAACACAAAACCTAGCCCAACACCACTGCCAATCAGTCATCACTACTCGAACTCCAGGTCTGAAGATGAATCCAAGCATTTTAACAGGGTTAAGAAGTAGAGGGTCAAAGCCAGCATACCCATTCATCATAATAATCTATTATACACTAGTTCTCAGTAATCAATCAGTGCGAAATTTGGATTGGGCATAGTAATTTACTTAAGCAATTGTTTGTAACCATATTTTAACAATGAGAGACAGGCTGAACTGCTGATATAACAGCTTTTGCAGTTGCAGTCAACTTTGCATTACTTGTAACGCCATTTCTATCAACAATGTTAAATTCCATTTATGCCAGGCAACAATAGGCAGACTGATTGCCATGTATTCAACATTTCCATTCAGATCCACACGATTTGGTATCAACAATGTACCTTCGATGCCAAATGCAGTAGCAATCTTTTCTGTTACGCCATACATCACAAACCAATGAGACCGGGCGGATCCTACAATATCCCGTCTCATGCCTCAAATTTTGGTCAAATGGACATCAACGCAGAGATTGGAAGTGTCACAAAAGTATAATAATGCAACCTACTATCTCAAACTTATGGAATTTAATTCCCCAACAAAAAGAACAAAAAACAAAAATGAAATAGTTCCAAGGATGCTAGTGAGGTAGAAAAGCATCACACAGCACCATTGCACATTTTATAAATCTAATAGAACAATAATCATTTTACAACAAAAGTTTGGATACCACCTTTACGACACAGCCAATTCCACTGCTGGGAAGTAGCATTCAGAACCATTAAACACCGCCAACTTTGGTTAAAACTACTTCTGACAATGTCTAGAACAACCATACCCCAATGGAAACAATAACACGTTTACCAATGAGATCCCTGTAGGTGTATACCAGACACCCACATGAGATGAAACCAAGTAATTTGAAATAAAATTAGAAACAAACTACCCATGGTGCCTCACATACTATGAAGACTGCACTTAGAATGTTGTGCAACCCATGGTAGAAAATTTAAAGCAAACAATAATATAAAATGAACTTCAGTCTAGCAAAGTACTATTCATTACTGAAGGCAAAATTTCAACCAATAAGTCATTAACTACTAAATAACCAGCCTTAACCAATAAGCCAAAACCACATCCCACTTCTTTACAACAAAGTTCTGAAAAGAACTGAATCACCAAATTGAAAAGATATAGGCATTGCCAACACAAGCGTGTACGATTCATCACTTCTCAAGTTTAAAACCGTTACAACCATACTTACCTAGATATTGGCCTCCTCTGCATTACGCCTACCCGACCAAGATCTGGACCCTGAAAATTTTTGGAATGAAATTTAAGCTAATGCTTGAATAGCAATAAAAAATCTGCAATACCCGCTAAACAACTCCAACATCTGCCACTACCCAACCAAAAACCTACTACATTTTAAAAACCACACCTTTCTGTGTGTTGTGCACTAATATTTGCACAGTTTCTAGAATTTCCAAAAGCATTTTAATGTTTTTACATCTGCAGCCACAAAACCAATCTAAAGATGTGTGGACCTTACCATGAATTGCACGAGAAGATTATGTATGTTCTATTAGGTAGGAAAAACAAAATAAACCAAAAATTAAATCTTTTAGCTTCACTGGAGAGCAAGACAACTCACCACCCTTTATTCCAGTATAATGATTTAGTATCGATTGTAGACTTTCCCATAATCTTCACGCCTCTGACGCTGAAAGTCACTGAAATTTTCATTAGGCCTTGAAGAATAATTTTCCATTGGGTTTGGGTATCGGCTTCTTGAATCCATGGCTAAATTGGCCCCAGCATAATGAGGGTTGGCTGAGGTACCATCATAGTCAGAATAACCATGCTGTTTATATCCACCAAAACCAGAAGTGGGCATTGGTTGACGTGGCTGTTGTTGACGTCTCTGGGCATCAAGTTGGAGAAACTCCTCCCACTGTTTTGCATGTGTCCCCCTCAGACTAGCCAGTTGCTTCATGTAGTTCTCTCTCATCTCCCTAATAGCCTTTTACCCGTAGAACCAATAGTTAGAAATCACAAGTTCGAAATCCACATACTATGCTGGGTGTGTTCAAAACATTTATAGTGTACCTCAGTACAGCAGTGGGCATAGCAGATGACGGTAATATAAGAAACAAGATTTAACTCACATTTTTATGTTTTACATCTCCTGTCTCTCTCTCTTTCAGTTTCATGAAAATTTTTAGCTTTTTTTGGTAATAGATAGATTCTCAACTCTGATCATTGAACTTCAGGCTTAATCATGACTGCAAAACCCTTCCCCACAACATTTGCCAAACTAGCAATGGGCAGCAGAGTTAATTATGCTCCCTCAAGGAAAAAGAAATTGACCAAGAAAACATAAACATGCAAATTAAATCATCTATAATTTTTTTGGAGGGGGGAAAGAAACTATTCAGAAGCTCTTTCTTTTTTCTTTTTTTTTAATTCATAAAAAAAAAGATCCATAGCACAATCAAAAACTCAGAAAGTATAAAAGAGGAGAGGAGATTAATCAAAGAAGCAAAGCCCAGGCTAGACACACAAGGCATTTGCAATCCAAAAACTCGATTCACCCGTGAGATAAAACAAGAACAAAAATAAATTCAAGCTTTTCCTAGTTATTTATAAATCCAGACTTCATGAACTTCAATGAGTTTAACAGATTAAAAATTGGTTATAAAAATTTTTTTCTACGTAAATAGGGTGAGGGGGGCCAGTAGGGTTCAAACCTCAGTGCCCAGGCACAACAAGAGGTGCTGGAACTGCCAGGGTATCCCTCCCTGGTTATAAAAATATTATTAAGTAAAAGATGCAATTGGTCTTGCCAGCAATAAAGCGTTCATTAGAAAAACTAATTACGAAGAAAAGTAAAAGTTCCATATTCTCCAAAAGGTCCACCAGTTAACACTCTGCAGATGCACACCAACACTACAAGATGGTTCTTACCTCACGATGCCTGTAATTTTCTTCATCTTCTTCCTTGTCACGAATTCTTCCAAGTTCCATTGCATCCCTCTTATACTCCATCTCTAATTCTTCTAATGTCTGGGGGACAGCAGGGTAATCAAACTGACGTCCAGATTGCATGTCAGATCCTCTTCTCTCATTATCCCATCCATCAGTTCTATAAGCACCCATGCTCTGATTATTACCATCATATGAATTATATGACTTGCCTGTGTAAGGAGGATGTGCTGGAGATTTTGAATTGCTTGAACGACCTCTAGCTCCATTATTACCATAAGCTTCACGAAATGAAGAGTCTGTTAAGCACTTGATTCAAGATGCTAACATAGATGGTAGCTTTAATTCAACATACTATCTTTATATTCACACAGTGAAATCATCCGTGGCAAAAGATCCAGATATGCTTTCAGTAAATAATTTCGTATTGGAGACAATCCGACCAATTCAGACCCACTCACGAAAGTTACTTCAGAATCGTACACAAAATGCTTGAACATAAGAACTTACCTCTTGCTGCAAACAAATGATAAGCAACAAGTAATTAAGGACTCAGAAACAGTGAAAAGGATATCCAACAACACATAGGAAACTATATAGGAACCTTAAAAAGGTTACAAATCATAAACATGAAATTACCAGCTTTCTATGGACGCCATAACGATATCCTATGCTGTCCCTACCTTGTGGAGAACCCCTTGAGAATTTCTGCAGATCATCACGGATACGGTCTTCCACAACCTTCTCCTGCCTGCCAAACCTCTGTTGGAACTGTGATGCATTCTGGGGACCAGAATAAGACCTTTGGGATTCAGAGCGTCGCATTCGTGCATCAACAGGGCTTCGCTCAGGTGACCTAGATCTTGCCATGTGGGAACTAGAAGATCCCCTTTGATCACCTTCATCCTTAATCACTTTGCGCACAGCATCCACACCTTTTGTCAAAATTAACCTATCCTTGCCACTGACAATAATAAATTTCTCCTCCATCTTGATTTTGCAGCCCATATCCTTTTCAATTTTTTGAATAACTTTTTCTGAAAAAAGTGCCTTTACATGCTTTTCTCTAGCAGGTACCCTTTCAAAGAAATCTTGAGACTTGCGATTTGCTCCAAGAGTAGAAGGACACCCCTATAAATGAGCCAAACAGCATGGCATTTAACCAGGAATTAAAAATAAAATTAAAAACCTCCTCTTCAAACATAGGTGATGTACTCATTCAAGTTCAACATATACAAAAGACTCAACAATATTCAATTAGTTACCTGTTCACTTGACTACAATGTCAATTCTACCAAAAGAAATGTGTTGTATTTATTCATGACAGCTGCATGATATATAATACTAATATAGATTAGAGAAGACAAAATGGCTCTAATGTCAATTTGACAAAGGACAAAAGCTTTAGAGGACTCTGATACCAATTTAACATATGATCTTTACAAATCCAGCACAAAATTAGGCTTATTGATAAGCTCTTGAAGAACTTTTGAATGGGATTTGAGATTTAAGGGTCTAGGTAAGATTGGGGTTTGAATGAATCTTGAGGGAATGCATAAAGAAAAAGTCTTTATCATCTTTAATAAAACTCATTACTTGAAAGAAAAAAAAAAATAATCTTGAAGGGAGTTTGATGGTTGTTTGGTGTTAGAATAGTGAATTGAATGAGAAACAAATAAAGATAAACTCTAAGCAACTAACCTAGGTTCCCTAGGCAATCACAATTACAAAAGAGTCACACCTTCAAAGCTTAAAATAAGCTGCTGGAAATTTAACTAAATTCAATCCCTCTCTGAATTTTTTTTACTACTTAGAAGTCTTTAGGCTATTGCCATTTTTTTTTTTTTCTAGAAAAGACAAGACTCCTAACCTTTTCCTCTTAATAACAAAGAAAGTAATTAAGAACTTCTAAACCAACTAGATAAAGGACTCAAAAACATGAAATAAGATTCATGAGCCTTTGGTACAACCTATTACAACCCATTCCAGAAAATAAGGAAATTACTAGATGACCTTATTCTAGTAAAACTTAATTAAAACTGATCCAGCTACTTTCTAACATAATGCAAAATTAATACTTAGACTCATTAATAATTAAAATAGCCAATGAAAGGTGGCAAGAAGGCCCCACATCGAAACTAGACCACAAACCTTGAATCTTTTGGCATTTAATCTAGTTTTTCCTAGAACTCCTTGCTGGCTGCATCACAATCTAAATGAGCAACAATTTTTTTACCCAACCATTTTAATAATTAACATTGATAACCATTAGCACTGACTACGCAATTCAGCTCATCAAGCAACAATGACTATTTAAACAGAGAATTAGAAATTAAACCCAATACAAACAATAAAAATCACAGTGCCCCTAAATAATGACTTCGTACTGTCACAATTCAGCTCATTGACTCTGATGTGGACAATCTCTACACCCCATCTCCCTCCTCATATCTGTTTGTGATCAAGGGCAAATGTGCACATCCACATTCACGTTAAAGCAATAAAGCTTAAACTTGGAGAAACAGTGGTAAACTGAATGAAAGCAAATCTCAAACTGAACTGGTCCGATAGGCATGAACCAGGAAAGCTCCAAGTAATATCAATTGGAATAAACCGGAATGCTCACTAGAAATAGATGACTTAACTACTACACCGGACACCCATTCACATTCTCAAGTCAGATCCATCTTGGCATGTGATATGTCAACGTATACCTGTCCTGATCTAAGCAGGCCGGAACATCAACTTAAGCAGTGCTACTCATACAGTATAGAAAAAAACACGGTCTTCCTTTTTCCTTTTCTTTCCAATAAAATTTGTTAACCGAATAAGTAAATAACTCTAACCATAAACATGTGACCATGGGAAAAATTTTAAAAAATTGTACACACATTAAAGCTGATACTTTTGAACAACTGTTTTGCAACATTCAACAAGTACAATAAACTAAGAAAGCATTTCAAGAGAAGCCAGTAGTACCTGAGTAAAGTGACCAGACTCTCCACAAATTTTGCAAATCATTTCTTCTTCTTTCCGTTTCTTCCAAATCCTCTCGGTAGCTTTTGACTTAGCCTCCCATACCTTAGCTTCTCGGCTTGTGAAATCAGTCGGAACAGCATTCGGGTCCCGTTGTTCCTCTTCCTCGTCAGAACCCGCCTGAGACCTTTTGTTCGTCTTCCCCTTATCCTGCACATTGTTGGTAGCTGATCCCAGAGGCCCAGTGTACTCCTTGTAAAGCTCACTGAAGTCATCATCAATATCCAGGTCCGGTCTTGTTGCCATCTTATAACAAAGTTAACTAAATGTATTGCGAAAACTATAACTAAACGAAAAAAAAAAAAGAAAAAAGTTAGTGCATAAACTATAAAATATATTCAAGCACGCCTTATGAACACAAGAAAATAAAAATAAACCTATAAAAATTAGGGTTTGTTTGTTTGTTTAGATAGAAAATAGTATTGCATTGGGGACTTTATCAATCATGAGTTATTGTCTATTCCAGTACGTTTATACATAATTACATCGCTAATCACTATCAGTAGTGAAATTAGACTTATTATTATTATTATTATTATTATAATAATTGTTCGTAAAGATTTTCGTAGGAAACAAACAGAGTCTAAGAGTGAGTGGCAACGAAATGCAATGTTAATTAGACAAATTAAGGCGAATTAAAATGGGAATTAGGTCAAAAATGGCGGGGTTAAAGTGAAATGAGAGTAGTGTAAACCGCATGAAACTAGGCATCTTATTATTCTTATGGTATGAAAATGAAATACACAAAAAGCGAAAGAAATGAAGAAAGTGGTACCTGAAGCTGAAGTGAGGAAGAGACAGAGAGAAGGTTGATTGAGGAAGCAAGCAAGCTAGGGCTGCTTTTTCTTTTTTCAACTTCTCCACCTCTGCACTCCGGAACCTTTTTTTTTTTTTTTTTTCTTGTTTTTATTAACTTATAATTTCTTTCTTTCTTTTTATCTACTACTATATAAAAATATATTATTTCTTATTATTAGTTTTTATTTCTTTAAAAAAAATAAAAATAAAAATTTATGTGACAATTTAATGTTACGCCTCTCGCACTTTATCCATACCGTGACTTAGTTTTTTTCCCCCCCTCATTTAGGAGAGACCATTATAAATAGTTTGTATTTTAATAGAAAACCTTAAAGGGGGTCATTGCAATTTTCCCAACCCATTGACCTTAAAATTACTAAAAAGCAACAAAATCAAAATTACATTTTAAACCCTATGGTTCTAAGGAGTAAGGAGTGTAATAAATCAAAGAAAATTATTTATTAAGTGAAATATCAGCATGCCTCGTGTGTATTGTTGATCAATGAAATAATATCACGTGTATATTTATAATGCCATGTCATTAAATAATTTTAAAAAATCTTATAAAAATTAAGATAGATACCAAAATCTATTTAAAATTTAAAATTTTTAAGTAAAAATTTTTAATTTAAATTTTTCTTCCACACTTTCTTGGCAATTTTCTTGCCACCCAATCAAATGCCCAAATCTAATAAACCCATCAAGTTTCTTTAGAAACAAAATAAATAAATAAAATTGCCAATTTGGCTCACAACAACAATCTCAGCCAACCATATAAAAATTTCTTTGAACAAACCCATAAATTTCTTTGACCAATCATAAAACACCCAATTTGGGTTACAATTCACAACACAAATTCACAACAAACCCATCCAACCACATTAACTATCATTACAACCATCAAACCCAAAACTTTAAACAAACCCATCCACCATCTATTTCATGTTCTGCTATATCAGTTTCAATCATCCCCCATTCTATGACCATTAAGACATCTTTCAAAAATCTATCTTCCATGGGCCCTTTAGAGTATTGTTAGGCTCAAATCAAAGAGAGAAGATGAGAGCTTAGGGTTTAGGATTTTAGGAGAATAGGTTAGAGTGAGAGGCTGAGGTTAGGGTTTGGTTCGGATAGAGAGAGATAGAAGGATTTGTTGTGGAAATTTTGAGCTACTGCCAATGATGGCAATGGCAGTGAGAGGTGAAAGGCAAAGTTGCGATTTGGAGTTCTACCATGGGTTGAGAGAGAGAGAGAGAGAGAGAGAGAGAGAGAGAGAGAGAGAGAGAGATCTTAAATGGTTGATGAGAACTCGCAACCGAGAGGCAGTGGCGGTGAGCAGAGATGGGTGAGAATCGGGCGTGAATGAATCTTTTGAGAGAGTTTGCAAAGTTCAAGAAAAAAATAAGGGGCTATCCATGTTCCCTATTCTTCATAAAAAAAATGTGGACAAAAGTTTCAATTAAATTAAATTTTGTGAATATTTATTAAAATTAGATTTTGATATTTATTTTAATTCTTAGAAGATTTGTTTAAATGTTATTTAATGTTTTGGGGTGATAACTCCATTTGGCATTATTTCATTGGCCAACAATACACGTGGCAGGTTGATGTGCCACTTAACAGACACATCAGGATAGTACTAATAGATTGGTTAACTATCAAGATCATATGAAATTTTAGGGTGGTGAAATTCAAATTTTAAAATTTTTGGGTGTAAAATCAAAATATTCCCAAACTTTATGGATGTGGTTTGCAATTCACCCTTCATATTATGTTAAACTTTCTCGTGCATTGCAGGAGTTATCAACTAGTATAAATAGTTGTCAAAGTGAGTACATTGCCATATTATATAAGGTTTAGTATATTCTAAGGATTGATTTTTTTCCTTTTGTGTAGCTCTTTACATCATAACCCCCACCATCTCTCGCTAAGATGGTGAATAGGAAATTTGTAATCAAATGTGATTAAAATTGATCTCAATAGCGTGTTAGAAGATGTCCAATAACTCGCCTTGACTGAATAGGTCTAAATAGTTACTACAGTTTCAAGCAAGGAAACTTTGCTTTTTTCTTTTTTTTTTGGTAGAAAGCAAGGCAACTTTCAAACGATGTTTAATGTGTATTGTGCTTGGATGACAAATATAAAAGTTTTGGAAATATATAGCATTAGCCCATAACAAAATATCATAAAGACCACATGACTAATTTTCTCTCCGTACTCATGTAGTACCTGTTCACCTTTTCCCCTACCTTGAGCGTTTGTCTCCTTTCCTCCGCCGACCTGCCTACCTTCCTGTGACTATATCCTTCATTTCCCTTCCCCTCCCTGCCTTATCATCCCCTGTCCGATGTAGATTTTTGCTCCCACCCCCATCCTCTTTTTCTTCCCGTGGTCAGGTCCTCCTCTATTTCTCTACCTGCCACTCTGTTTTCTCTCGCCCCCTTTCGCCGGCATGGAGGTCTCCGACTTAATCGCCCGGACAAAGGGAATATCCTGCCAAGAAATCAGACTAGAGCTCCCTCTAAGACAAACTGATACCAAAAGTGCTAAGTTCATTCTCCTAGCTAAACTCGTCACGTCTAAACCCATTAACCTCAACATTGTCAAAGGCGTGGCCTTCAAGGCCTGGAAACCGACATACCCACTAGACATTAAACGCCTGGATAAAGAGGTTTTTATGCTTTCTTTTCGGCATGAAGCGGACATGAACAAAGTCTACCTTAGACGGCCATGGTCAATCCGTGAGGGTCACCTTATCCTGAAAAAATGGCATCCAGATCTCTCTTGGCAAGAGGTGAGTTTCTCATCCTCATCCTTTTGGGTACAAGTCCACAACCTTCCACTCCTTTGGAGAACAGAGGAAAACCTTTTCAAAATAGGTTCAAAGGTTGGTAATGTCACTGAAGTGGACCTCATTGGAGATACTGGTGGTGCCTGGAAGAGATTTATCAAAGTAAGAGTTGAAATCACTATTGCTAGCCCACTTATCCCAGGCATTTTCTTGCCCCGACCAAACAAGAGAGACCTTTGGATAGGAATCAAATATGAGAGGTTGGCTAATGTCTGCTACAATTGTGGCATGCTGAGACATGACCAGAAAGGATGCCAATTCGAAACGTTCCTACTTCCCAGCCCTTCGGGGCCCATGTTCAGAGCCTCTGGACCCTGGCTCAGAGCAGAAAATGATGAGTGTCCACCTGGCTTGGGTTTGGACAAACCCCATGTCTCACCCAACCAGTACCTCGCTCCGCCTACCACCACGGTGGCAACAACACCCAGCGAGGCAGTGCCACCGTCCAGGTCGATACGCAAGGGCCCAACTAACCACATCCAAGGCACGTGGGAAGAGAATGCCAGCACAGACAAGGACATAGTACACGGCACAACCAAGGTAGTGGAACAGAGCATGATAGTGGGCACAATGGACAAAATTTTCAAAACAGCTGACCTGAAGGTCCTATCCACAGCTCCTGACACGTCACCCATCATCCAAAACAGCCAGGTGACCCCATCAACCCTTAACCATCGTGATCTATTCCTTATTTCACCTGTCCAATTAAAATGAGGGCCCAATGTCTCAAATCCTAATGTAAGCCCACCTCCACGTGAAAAGGACCAAACACTCAGTCCAACCCCGTTGAGCCAACAAAGGCAAAATATAACACCTCAAACCGACACCATCCCACTTAGCTCTGACCTAAATCCCCAAACCAACACCGATGCACCTACCCTTTCTTCAACCTCACCTCATCAGTGCACCCTACACTTTCCCATATCTCCATCCAATCATCTGAAGAGAAAAGTAACAAAACAAGAAATCGAGCACTTTGCAAAGAGACTGAGGAAAGCTGACACAAGGCCTGAACCAATTTATTTTGATCCAGAGACTGCCACTATCATCCCTCAGTCTCGACTAGAGCATTTCATCCTGCGACAAAGTCACACTCCAGGTACCTCTGAGTATTACAATGCTCATACTCCCATCAACTTTATTACTGATTCCTCATCTCCAACTTCCCCACACACCCACACATCTATTGAAAATGATTCTCATCTTAGCTACTGTTCGATGGTCGAGGAGGCGGGCCTTAACATGTCCCCAACCTCCCCATGAGGATCCTAGGATGGAACTGTCAAGGCATCTGCAATGCCTTGACAGTCAGAGCCCTTAAGGCTCAAATAAAGGGCGCTAGGCCTGATTTTTTGTTTTTGTCGAAAACAAAAGCTAAAGAATTTCGCATGGAGTTTGTTAAAAGTTTCTCCAGTTTGATTACAAAATTGTTGTGGAAGCAAAGGGCAAGGCAGGTGGGTTGTGCATTATGTGGAAAGAAGGAATATCTGCATCTCCTGTTGAATTTGAGAAAAATTTAATTGCTATCAGCGAATGGCTTTTTGTCGGTTTTTATGGCCCCCCATATTACTCAAAGAAAAAGAAAGCCTGGGTGAATTTAACAGGCTTGCTAGAGGCTTACCAAGGCCCTTGGGTTTGCATGGGGGATTTCAACTTTACAGTTAACAAAGAAAAGAAGAAGGGGGGAAGAAAAGGCAACTCCTCATCCCCAAATTACCTCAAGGAGCTCATGTTTGAATTTGGTGCTATTGATTTGGGATACTCAGGAAGTAAATTTACTTAGGCCAAGGGTCGGTGGGGTAGTGCAGCTATTAAAAGAAGATTAGACAGGGGTATAGCTAATATATCATGGAGGCTGGCTTTCCCAAAGGCTGTCATCTCCCACCTCGGTGCCATCGAATTGGATCACACTCCTATCATGTTGGACACCAACCCAAATGAGGAATTTGGGCATAGACCTTTTAGATTCGAGGCAGCTTGGCTAAGAGACAACAACTGTATTCCAGTGATTGAAAAGGCCTGGAACTCAAAAGCGGGAGGATCGGAGTTTATAAAGCTGTATAAGAAGTAAGGAGCTACCAAGGATGCTCTCAAAAAGTGGAATAAGGAAGTGTTTGGTTGATGTCAGGACAGGATCAACTCCCTAATTCGTAGAATCAAAGAGGTACAAACCCAGCATCCGTCACAGGAGAATGAAGTTCTAGAACACTCTCTACAAGTTGAACTGTCTGAATGGCTTTTTCGGAGCGAAACTTTATGGCGTCAAAAATCAAGAGAAATTTGGCTGAAGTGGGTGATAAGAGCTCAAAATTTTCCCACCTTTCCACCATTATTTGAAGAAGGAGAAACAATATTGACAAGATCAAAAAAGAGGATGGCTCTTGGATTCAAGACCCAAAACAAATCAGGCAGCTCTTCTTAGAAAACTTCAAGCTACAATATACTCATGAAGAAGTAAACTTCCCTTCCCATTTAGAGCATCTACTGCTTCCTTGCATTACTGAAGATGAGAATGAGAACTTGCTAACTATTCCCTCCCCCGAGGACATTAAAGCCACCCTATTCCAAATGCAGGATTTGAAAGCACCGGGACCTAACAGATTCCCAACTCTGTTTTACAAGCAACTTTGGACAACCATTGGTAATGATGTAATAGAAGCAGTGACCTCATTCTTTCGGCTGGGCTCAATGCCTAGAGAGGTAAATAGATCCTTAATTGTACTCATCCCAAAGGTTTCTAATCCTTCTTCTGTTAATAATTTCAGGCCAATTAGTCTCTGTAATGTGGTCTACAAAATTATTTCGAAACTCTTAACCTCCAAGCTTAGACCGTTACTTGAAAAGATTATCTCTCCAACTCAGTCTGCATTCATTCCCAACAGATGGATAGCAGAGAACCAAGTAATCATTCATGAGCTTCTTCATGGGTTCAAAACCCGTAAGCCAAAGTCGGGGCTCATGGCCATTAAGCTTGATCTCCAAAAGGCTTACGATAGAGTAAATTGGAGCTTCATTGGAGCTGTACTACTTCATCCGGGTTTCAATGAAAGGTTCACCAATTAGATCATGGCCTGTGTGTCCTTGGTTTCGTTTGAGATTATGGTGAATGGTGGCAAGTCGAATAGCTTCATCCCTAGTAAGGGTCTGCAACAAGGCGACCCATTATCCCCTACCTCTTCATCCTAGGACAGGAAGTCCTTTCGAGGCTACTGGACCAAGAATTGAGAAGCCGGAATATCGACGGAATCAAAGCAAGTCCCAATGGCCCAACCATAACCCATGTCATGTATGCCGATGACATTGTGCTTTTCTCAAAGGCTAGCCCCAAAGATGCTCACAACATAGTCAAAGTTCTGGATAAGTACTGCAGCTGGTCAGGGCAATGCATCAACAACAAGAAATCTGGTATTGTCTTTTCTAAGCACACCTCCAACCAACACTGTAGAGCCATCAAAGACATCCTGCAGGTCAAGGAACTAAAAAAGGATTCTGTTTATCTTGGTGCACCCCTTTTCCTCTCTAGAGCTCCATCCTCAGATTTTTCCTACCTCCTAGAGAAACTTGAAGCTAAACTCATGGGGTGGAGAAGTAAATGCTTGTCCTGGGCTGGTAGGAGCACCCTCATCACTTCGGTGGCTCAATCCTTACCTACTTACACTATGTCCACTTTCAATGTTCCTAACAAAGTTTGTGATAAACTTGACTCCATCACTATGAGGTTTTAGTGGAAGCCTAAGGAGCAAGAAGGCAAGTTCCTTGCTTGGAGAGCCTGGGACAAACTCTGTTTTCCAAATAGAGTGGGCGGTCTTGGGTTTAAGAAAGCCAAGGATATTAACAATGCACTCATTGCAAAGCTTGCTTGGATGATTGCGTGGAAGCGTGATAGTCTCTGTATGTAAATTCTGCGAGCAAGGTACAAAGTCAAACATGACTGGCTAAGGACTGATCCATCTAAGTTAGCCTCCCCAATCTGGAAAGCCATTAAAAAGGCCAAACACATTGTCATCAAAGGTGCTTGTTATGCTATTGGAGATGGAGCTTCTGTGGATGTTTGGCAAGACCCCTGGGTCCCTTGGATTCATGGATTCATACCAAGCCCAAGGGACGAAACTATTCCCCAACTTCCTATTAAGGTATCCTAGCTCATCCACCACGAGCTGCATTGCTGGAAGGCCAACCTAATCCACCAGTTGTCTGACAAACCTTCTGCTAAAGCTACATTAGCTATCCCGGTCCCTCTAACGTCCAAAGCAGATGAGTTAATTTGGGTGCTAGACTTGAAGGGAGTTTTCTCAGTAAAATCAGCTTACCTTGCTTCAAACCCCCAGTTCAACACGCCAGTAAGCCCAAATGTGAACTGGAAGAAGCTTTGGAGCATAAAAGCCCTAGAAAGGTTAAAAATGTTTCTTTGGAGGTTATGTGTCAATGCCCTTTCCACTAGAGATAACCTAATCAAGCGCATGAACTTTGTTGAGACAACCTACGTGCTCTGTAACGAGTCTAAAGAGAACCCTTGCCACCTCTTCCTTTGCTGCCCTGTTGCCAAAGCCCTATGGTTTTCAGCGTGTTGGGGTTTTAAAGCCGAGGATGTCACTGCAGTGTCATCAGAAGACGTTGTCAACATTGTACTCAACCCACCTAATGCTCTCTACAATGTTGGAGAACAATGGAAGGTCTCTCTAACCATGGCCGTAACCTTAGAGGAAATCTGGTATCTCCGAAACTCTGTGCTGCACTCAAATGCTCCCTTGGACCTGCATGTTTTTGTTCAGCTGATTCAGAGAAGATGCCAAGAATATATGGCGGTGTGCCCCATATCCCCTACCCAACTGGTGCCTCATGATCCTTCACGCTGGGCTCCACCACCACTTGGTTGCATAAAACTCAATGTTGATGCGGCCTTATCCAGGTCAAAGGCAGCCATAGCAGTTGTTGCAATGGAGTGTTCCGGCCATATTTGTGGTGTTTGGGCAAAAACCATCTCCCTCCGTTCACCACTCCAAGCTGAAGCTGAAGCGATCCCGTGGGCTATCCAGATTGCTTTAAAGGAAGGTTGGACCTATGTTTCTATTGAAGGGGATTCTAAGACCTGTATGGACTCTCTTTCTCCTCTTAAGGCTGAGCTGGAGTGGTCCATTCGAACCACCATCTCCAACGTGGCTGAGTTAGCGAAGTCTTTGGCTAGTTGTTCGTTTGTTTGGGTTAGGAGGTGCTGTAATGCTGCAACACATGTAGCTGCTAAATTTGCTTTAAGTTCTTATTTGTCTTTCCTTTTCTTCAAGGATTATCTTCCCCCAGCGATTTCTACTGTTTGTAAGGAAGAGTCCCAACTTTGTTCCTCGTTTGTTTTCCAGCAATAGATTGAAGCTTATCAAAAAAAAAAAAAAAAAAAAAAAAAAAAAATATATATATATATATATATATATATATATATATATATATATATATATATATATATATATATAGCATTAGACCAAAACCCTTATGTAACATTTGATACGGGGTAATGTTTTAGGATTTTCAAGAATATTTAAAAATTCTCATGTTTGGTTGCAAGTTACGTTAGAGAATTATATGCTAGGGGAATTTGGATTCCTTCTTTAAACCCCTCTCAGTAGGAATGCAGAGAGGTTTAAAGGAGGAATCCAGATTCCCAAGGTTAAAGAAAATTGTATTTTTTATAAATTAACAATTTTGACCGTTTTTTCTTATCATTTAAGCAATTAAGATAAAATATAAAACAAATTATTAATATATTTTCCCTTTTTTTTAATTATATTTTCCCGCCAAAATAACATAAACAGGATAGACAACTTTGTTGATATATTTTTTAACAAAGTTCTATTTAGGTTTCACGTGTGGATTTTTTATTTTTTTGAAGGAGACCCTCCATTATGGCTAGGTATTCACTTTTTTGTTGTTGTTGTGTGTGTTGTTCAACAAATTATTAATAATTTATATTTTATTTTTCATTATTTATTTAGATGATTTTTTTAAAGGACTTGATAGTTCACATTCAAATTTAAGAAAAAAATGAGAAAAATAAATAATTAAGATTCCTAGAATAAATAAAACATTATCATCTCACAGTTCTAAAAATCTTAAGAGATTCCCAATGAAACCAAATATAAGAGTAGCTACATTCCAAGCATTCAGATTACAAGGAATCACATTTCTAGGAATCTGGATACCAAGAGTAATAATGTGGATTTCTCGTACCAAAAACCACATTAGTGAATTATTTTTAGAGAGTTTCAATGACTTTTGTATCTGTACTACTATTTAACGAGTTTTCCCTATTTGGATCAGATTTTTTATATTCCAAATTACCCCTACACCCTTAGGTTTATGTAGAGACAAAACTTAATGATAGTTCAGTAAAAATACATGTCTAACTTGCACTAAAACATTGCGTACAAAATAGAAATACTCTTCCTCTAACCCATTTCTTCAAAGTAACTATATGATTATTGTTTTTTTTATAAAATAGAAAAATACCTTAAACAACCCATGCTGTTTTTTTTCTTAAAAAAAACCTTATATTTATCCAAAATTAAAACAAAATATATTAAAAAAACCTAATAATAATTATAAAAAAAAACTACTAAATAGATATATACACATTCTCAATATAAAAATTATATATATAAAATAAAAAAACATTTTTTTTTTGTTGCTATGACTACTTTAAAAAAAAAAAAATTAAAGAAAGCCTTGTCACACGATGAGGCTAGTATGATAATAAGATTTGTATTTTTTTTTTTGTACGTGTCATTTAATTTTAACATATGTCATAAAATTAAGATAAATGAAAAAAAAGGGACTGATCAGGGCAATTCCCAGAGTCCTTTGATGGTATTCTATTCTGGCGCCTTCGCTCCTAATTTTCTTCATTCTTCTTCCTCAGTCACTCAATCGAATTCTAGGGTTAGGGTTTCGCCAAAAAACTGAAAGTCACAAATGGAAAGGCAGAGAGGAGACCGATTCAATGGGCAGCAAGAGCCCCAACACCAAAACCAGCAACTCTCCGATCACCATAGCCACCATGAACAGCAGCAGCAGCATTTCAACAATTCCAACTACCAGGTCCAGGACCAGCAGCACCTTAACAACCCTAACTACCATTCAAACTACCACCACCATGACCAGCACTTCAACAATTCCAACTATCAACAACATCCCCCCCACCATCACAACCACCATCAACACGTGAACTTTGAGCCAAACGATTCGTCGTCGTTTGGCTCTGGAGGTTTCCCTCCCAATAGTGGCGCCGGTGGTGGATATGGTTCTGGTTCTGGTTCTGGTTCCGGTTCCGCCTATTCTGTACGCAAAAGAGGCCGGCATCGAGGAGATACTCCAGGTGTGTAGTAATGTAATGTAATATTCTGTTTGGTAGCTGAGAAAAAGTGTAGGAAAAGAAAATTCGTGATCTTAATACAACTTAGTGCTTTCGTTTCTCTTTTTCAAATTTTCATCATAATGATACTGAAAAAAAAAAAAAAAGTGGTTTAATTGCACTAATATAAAATTTCAATTTACAATGTGTCCCTAAACTTTTGAAACTGAGTAATCAGTAATCAGTAATCACCTCCGAATTTCGCTCTAAATTTGAAAATAGCCCTTTAGAATTGAAGATATTTAACTTGGCATGAATATTCATTTTTAAGGCCTTTGTTGTAAGGATTTTAAGTTTTGACTATACAAGAGAGGCTTCATGGTTCATAGTAGCTTCACTTTATAGACTGGGAATGCACGGCTCTGTTTCATGAGATACCTGGCTTTTAATCCAATTCATGTGTGTAACTATGATTTTATGATGAAAATTAATGTTTCAATATTTATTTATATATTTATTTTGGCTTGGGAGTTTTTCTTTGTACTTTTATGGGGTTCTTTCTCGTGGAAATCATGTTAATTATGTCTGACTGCAACTCTTATTAATGTCCTAAGTTGTAACTTTTTTTTTTTTTTTGTAATTTTAATTTTCCCCCTTTTAGATAACGTGGACGGTTTTGGTAATGTAAAACTATATGTTGTACCGGTTTCCAGAACAGCAACGGAAGGAGACGTAAGTTATTGTTTCCCTTGAGGCATTAACATGTCTGCAATATTTGCTGTATGTGAATGTAAATGTTCATATATCAATGAGCTTTAGCTAAAATGATACTTCTTCCCTCATAAGAACATAGGAGATGAAGGGTGAGGGTGCAGTTTCAGAACTCATATGTATAACTTATCAATCAAAAGAAAAAAATAAGAAGAAGTTCATGTCTGTTTGAACTAGCTTCTTTCGTAAACATGCATCAAATTTGTAAGTCAACTTTTAGTTGTGTTGAAATTCCAAGAAGTTAGAATTTCTCCTTTTTGATGTGTATGTGTAACTGCATACCTAGTCCTAGCCAGAACTTTGGAATAGAGGGAGAGGCATTCTAGTCTTTACTCATAAATGGAGGTCTGTCAAGAAGGTTTTTTTTTTTTTTTTTTTTCCTTGAAGGGCTAAAGGGGTGTTCCTTTTTCTTGGCAAAGCATTTGGGGAGCTAGAGTGCTTTGTAAGGTCAATTTTCCCCCCTCACATGGACAACAGCCCTGGGAAAGATCTTTACTATTGATATATGCAGAAGTGTTACATTGTGATCTTATACTGCTGCTGAATGTGTAAGCGATTGTGGAGAGACGGCAGGTCATCTTGCTTCATTGTTCTGTGGCTAGAGAATCATTGTCTCTTGTGTTTGCTTTATTTGGAATATCTCAGATTATGCCAAAGATGGTAGTTCAAATGTTGGCTTGTTGGCATGGAAAGTTCCCTAATAATAGTGGTCTAAGAGTTAGGAAGGCTGCTCCTTTCTGCATCTTGTGGACTATTGGGCAAGAAAGGAATAGTAGGACTTTTGATGGTGTAGAATGTCCTATTTTTGTCCTTAATTTTTCTTCTCTTTCAAATTGTTACTATTATCTGTGCTTGTCATAATTATTACTTCTTATTAACTCTTGGATTTTGCTTCTTATTACGTCAGATCCGACCTGTCTTTGAAGAACATGGAAATGTAGTTGAAGTTGTTATATTGAAAGATAAGAGAACTGGCCAACAACAAGGTATTGTAATGCTGTTATATATATATATATATAATATGTATATTTCGTGATCCATATTAGTGTATTTCCTGGTCTTTTGAGAAGCTGTCTAGAGCACCAAAATGCTCATTGTTTATCTTGATTACCTTTATCACTTATTGACCATGGTTTCCTATCTACAACACTGAAATGATCACAAAACTTTCTAGCAACCAGCCTTTCATTAAGAAATTTGTAAGGTGGGTGGATCCTGCTTTTGTACCATGGTTGCTCTGACCCAGAGGTTTAACTTATTTTGAACAGTCAAACCTTAGTCAGATGATTAGCCATGTGCTATTTCTCATTGATGTTACTTAAAATTGGTAGACATTTATTATCTGTGTGTTCTTATAAAGTTTTCCTTGGTTCTTTTTTTGTTTTGTTTTGTTTTTAATAACTATTGAAATGGTGGCTAATTTGAATGGTCCACTTTGAACTTTACTTTCATCACTGTCAAGAGGCAAAATAATATAAAATATAGAACTAGGATACAACAGTGAAGCTTGAGAGCGAGAACATCGATTTTTTGTTTCTATCAAAAATCATAATGGAAGAGTAACAGAAATATTTTGGATATGTGTTTTGTTGAAGAATAACAAAACTTCCGTGCTTGTGGATGTGGCTTTACTTGTACAGGAAGTTGTTTTGTGAAATATGCAACGGTAGATGAAGCTGAAAGAGCAATTAGATCTTTAAACAATCAATACACTTTTCCTGGAGTGAGTTATTCAGCTTCTTGGATAAATACTACAAAGCCTCTTTGTGCTGTTGTTTGTGTATTTGATATACATATTTTCTTTTTCCAGGAACATGCTCCCCTCACAGTCAAATATGCAGATAGGGAACGGGAACGTCTTGGCGGTTGTTCTTTTTGACATTGTCTTACTTTTACCTTTTCTATCAATTCTGCATTTCTACATTTTATTCAACTTTTACTCCTTCACTGAACACCCTGGAATGATTTTAAATATAAGACATGTTTTTCGATAGTGATAATGTTCTTTGGCATTTGTTTGAGTACATATGGTATCTGCACAGATGCATTGGCTTTGTCTTGCATGATGCTTCTGGTTTTTCACTTATCCACATATTTTTTGCAAATATATGAACCATCTGCTTTTTTTTTTTTCCTCTCAATGGTTACACAATATTTTTGCCAAAACTCATTGGGTGTTTGTGTAACTTATCAATAAAGAAAAGTTTTATTTTTAATTTTTATATATTATTCCCCTGTTCATTTCTGGTTATATTTTTAAATAATTTCTTGTGATAGCAGTGGTGGACAAATTATATGTTGGTTGCCTGAACAAAGATGCTTCAAGAATGGAAGTTGAGGAGGTATGTTCCATTTTCAAAAAAATGTTCTAGTTCTTTGCCTACCTCAGCAAAATAAAGCGAACTCTCTCATTTTGGTATCTTCTTGTATGTTTGCACCAACAAGGAAGGGTTACATACACAGGATGCATAGACATATGTGATGTGAGGGTAATGTGTGTAGGATACCTAAGAGGGTCATTACCCACCACTCGTGGGTGGGATGAATCTACAACAAAAATAAGGATGCATTTCCTTCACATGGTAGAATGAATAACAAAATTGGGACCATGAGACCTATAACTATTCTTTGGAAAATATAAGGACAAAGGTTTGAAAGCCAACTCTTTACTGAGATCAGTGTGGGGACAGGGACTGTTCAAGTTGTGCGTGATCTTCTTTTAATGAATGGCTTTCCAAAATACATGCTGTATGTCATTTAATGGGCATGGACAGAAATCAACTGAGATTAAAACTGCATGTGTTTCAATGTGTGCTTGGGTTACAATATCTTGCATGTTACGTGTGTGCTATATGTATGTATTTTTGTGTGCATGTCCCGGTGTGTGACCTTTGCAGTTTGATGTTAAACCTGTTTCCCTATGTGAAACCTCTGTTGTTATTGTTGTTCACACGACTTGATGGAAAGTATCCTTGCTCATTTTTCTTTCACAACTCAGCTACAGTTATAAAGCTTTATATTCTGATAGTCTTTATATATTTGATGCAATGAGTTTTACATGGATGTTATGTCTGTCAGATATTTTCCACCTATGGTCTCATTGAAGATGTCTATATTGTACGAGATGAGCTGAAGCAAAGTCGTGGTGTGTTGTTGATCTAACTCTAATCCGTCTTTCATATTTAATGGTGAATTATAGTATGTAGGACTGGACATGTTGGTAGGTATTTTTTTCTCTGGACTTTCAAGTCAGCCTCAATGTATTGGTTTCACCTAAAATCTCCAGCAATTCTAATTGACCCCATACAGCCACTTTTGCAATTATTTGGTCAATTCTACGTTTTTTTTTCCCCTGATTTTGTACCCATGTACTAAGGGTAAATTAGAGAAAAAAGAAGGAAAAACATTATAATTGGTGAATATTTTACCTATATTTTTTATTTAAAGCTTGTTGGCTCTCGAGCAGTGTTGTTAAAAGCACGCTTAAAGGTCAAAGACCTGGTTTAAGAGCTTTGTTTGACCAAAATGAAACTCATTTAAGAGACACAGCTTTTCTGGTGCTTTTTGAAGAAGCACACGTAACCGCACCTTTTTATTTTTAGTTTTCTATATTTCTTATAAAAAAATGAATTATTAAAATTAAATGCTTGATCTTATGGTGTTTATATATATATATATATATATATATATATATATATATATATATATATAATATTTCTTAAAAAAATATGAATCATTTAACTTGATTGCTCAGTTTGAAGGAAATGACGAGGACTGCTGATTTATTATGCAAATGCTATTCTTAAGGTGTTGTATTACAAACAATTTTTTGTTTGCATATCAAACAACATGACATTTTAATATGACCAAGGATAATTTACTATTCTTATACTTTTTGGTCTTTGCCTTTTGGATATATTTTGACCGAATGCTACACTTCATTTTGATTAGAGCTATACAGAGAATTATATAAAATTATGTAGGCATTTTTATTAACGCTTTTATGAACACTGCTCTCCAGAGTTATCTTTTGTGTACTTCCTTTGTATTTGAGTTGTCTCCTTTGTGGTTGTCTAATAATTTTTTTGCTTGGGGGAAAAGGAATCAGCTCTTTTATCTGCCTGTGTTGGCACATAAAATTTCATAATTTAAAACTCTGTCTTGCATTTTTAAAGCACAGATTGTGCAATAGATCTATCTTTTTGTTACACTATCAATTGATGTTTCATTTGAAATGGATGTTTATGCTGTTTTGAAGGATGCGGATTTGTTAAATTTTCCCATTGGGAAATGGCACTGGCGGCAATCAAAGCATTAAATGGAACGTTCAAGATGAGGGTAAAGCTTATATGTTACTTTTGCTTTGTTTGTTTCAGCGTTTTCTGGAAAATGGGTCATTTTCCAATGAACATTTTTTGGAAAACTATCTCATTTTTCGGTGTTTGGTAATGACCTTGAAAATGAGCTTGACAATGTTTTCCGGTGTTTGGTATGCACAATTTTTTGTAACATTTCTTGTATAATTTAAAACATGTATAATATGAAATTTATTTAAACCCAACTAATGTAATCAACATATATTATAAAAAATAAAGAAAAAAAGGGATTTCACTGTTATATGATAAGTATGTAGGTATATAATGGTAAGTATAGCAATATAAATCACTGCAACACTATTGGTAAATCATTCACACATCAGAGTATCCTTATAATGACGATAAGTAACACCAGTCAAGTAGTGTGACAGTAAAATTCTGACTGCACACTTCAACTGATTAAAGAAAAAGGGGATTTCACACATCCTAAAAATCATGTGGGGTGGTTATATTTTTTTTGATAATCTGCAATGCATTAAATCAAAACGAGGAAATACAAGTGTTGGCATCTTCCAAACAAACAGCAGCTAAACTAGGTGGAAGATTACCTGAAGTAAAAAAAACAAGACAACATAGAATCTAATGCGAACTTTGCTGCTGTATGAGCAGTAGAGTTACTACTTCTTTTGACCCTATTGTTATATTAAAGACCATATTGGTTTTGGCTTCACGAGTTAGAGAACAAGCAAAAAACAAATGTGATAATGTTAACAACAAAAAAAACTATAACCTATGCAATTATGGAAATGAATAAACACCCAATCAGTAATAAAATCTGTAAATTTGAACAAATACAAATCATGCTACAATGCTAAAAAATATGTTGGGAAAAAAAAACATAGAGAATAGAATCTAATAGAATCACTACTCAGCATATTAATAAAATCAGCAAAGTAATAAAATCAGCCTAGTAATAAAATCTAATAGAATCATTACTCAGCAAAAAAAAAAAAACACCAAATATCTAATAAAATTAGGATTTTGGAAGAGAGGAATGAAAAAAAGCACTGTTGCTGATTTGTTTTTCCTTGCAAGGGAGAGCTACTGACGGATTTGTGAGGGAGAAAAAAAAAAAAAAAAAAAACCTTATCGGGTAACAGTTTTATAGAGGGGAAGAGAAACAGATAGACAAACAAAAAGTGAAATCGATGGAAAGAGGAGACCAGAGAGTGACAGTGTGGGCGTGAGAACTGAGAAGAGAGAAAAAGTGAAGGGAAGAGAAGATTTGAGAGTGCTTACCGTGAAAAAGAGTGAAAGAGTGCCAAACCAATATTGTTTCGTGGCAAACAAAAGAGAATATATGTAGGAGTTAAGAGCCGCGAGGGAGAGAGCTTTTTTTCCGAATATTTTTATTGGAAAACAAGCGATTGAAAATAAGCCTTATTTTTATTAGGGTTTTCCATTGAGTAAAGATAGTTTTCCGCTGACTGATTTTTTTATGCTACCAAACACTGGAAAATGTGAAAAACTATCTTTACAGAAGGTTTTCCAGCGAAACAAACAGAGCGTTTGATATGTACCACTTATCTTATTGAACTTGTAGAGGCTTTCTACTAATTCTTATTATTATTATTTTCCTTTTTTGTATTCTTTAGGGTTGTGATCAGCCATTAATTGTTCGTTTTGCGGATCCTAAGAAACCTAAGATTGGAGAACCAAGGTTTTTGCTTCCTTGTTACTTTCTTATATAACTGTTAACCTATGCTCTGTTTGTGATTATCAGATAGTAATTAAATTACAAGTTAACTGATCCATGTAAAGGACTTGGAGTTGCCACTTTTCTTTGTCCACTCCAAGAAAAATTCTTCCCAATTCAGCTAGTTCCTCGCCTGAGCTAATATCTCTTCATCTCACAGTACAACAAAAGTGATAATAATTTGTTTGCTGATTATTTTTTTTCTCTCTCTCTAGGGGTAATCATATATTTGCAAGTACAAATTTTGCTCCCTGTTCACAAGAACCATTTGCTAGGAACATGTGCGTCTTCATTCCTCTTCTTCCTGATTTTTGTTATTCTTGTTGAAATACTCTAATATATATTTGCCAATGAGCTCTGGCTCAAACAGCACCTCCTCCCCCTTTTAAGATAGCGTGAAAGGTATGGTGTGAGTTCAAAACCCAATGGGTGTGTAATTTACCAACAACAATAATAAAAAATCTAATATATATTCTTTTTTTTGGCAGGCTAGCACCCAGTCTTGGCAATTCTATGGGAGGGTGTATTCCTAATGCTTCATATCCTCTGCGACCAAATTCCACAAGTTCATTACCTCATTCAGTTTCTCAGATGGAAAAGCAAGAACCTTTCATGCAACAACCATTTCCTCCCCTACAGCAGCCACCTTCACAGTTGGCTCAGATGCAATTACAACAGACACGAACTACACAGACAAGCTCGCAATCATCTCAACTAGAAGGCTCTGAAGTGCAGAGGCATTCTCATCAAACTGAAAAAGTGGAGCAGCAGCTGAGTTCACAGGTAAATAGTCAAGAGGTACCACAAAATGATAAATGATTATTTAGTTCCTTTGTATGGGGCAAGTTATCTATTGGTCTTTGAGGGAAATCAGAATTGAAGGGATTGGCATACTTGCAGGAATAATGTCATAAGCATCCTCTTATAGCATGTGTTTTCAGCACGACTTATGATTGGCTTCGTAGTATGGATATCCAAGCTTTTATAGAAATGTTTGTTTACCTCAATAGACAATGAACTATCAAGCATGTGTGGTGGCTCCAGAAATACCTGGAGTGGTGATAGTTTTGAATTGGAGTCTTTTTATCCTTTCAACAGTTCTAAGTTTTGGTGCGGTTGATATCTTCTGATTGTGATTTCCCATTGGTGGATAATAAAGCCATATGCATGCATTACAGTTGGTGTTTAAAGAGATGTTTTATTGTGATACCTGCTAGTTGTAGATACTAGATACTGATGAATGGATTCATTTAAGTTCACATCATATGCAAGCTTGGGACTTTGTTAAGACTTGATCCTGGTTGTTGTAATTTTGGCAACCATGCCACTTGGTCCGTCAGTGAAATTATTTTTTCCCCTCCCTGCAGTCTCCAACAGTTGCTAGTAATTCTACCTCACCTGCTGTACCTTTAAGTCCTCATACAACTGCTTCTTTAGAGTGTGATTGGAGCGAACATACCTGTCCTGATGGACACAAGTATTATTATAATTGTGTCACTCGTGAGAGCAGAGTAAGTTTTCTCCCTGAATCATCTTTCTTGCATTTTTCTGGTTTGAGTTTTGGTACGTTGAGAAGATGAGTAAATAGCTGTGAAAAATTGCTTTGCAGTGGATGAAGCCTCAGGAGTATTCCTTACATGAGTATCAATTACTGAAGCATCAAAACCTGCAAAATCCAAGCCATCAGCTTCAGTCCTCTTTGCCAGTTCTTTCAAGCCAACAAGTAATTCAGATAGAACAGGTGCAGCTTCAGCCATTCTCTTCCTTCAGAAACTCCTAAAACCCTACCTTATCTGCACTAGTCAGAATTCAGTTTTTTTGTGTGTTTTATCTTCTTCTTCTTCCCTTTTTTTTGGTTGTAAATTAAATTTTTTTCTTAACTTTTTTTTGTTCATTGCATAATTAGTTACGCACCTGGTGTTGTGGGATAAATTGTCATCACGCATTCCCACTTCAGTAGTTCAACACCTTTCAATGCAGGGTAATATCTTAGGTGCTACATAACTTCATCCTCTTCAAAGTCTCAAAGTTTAGGCACATGGTGGAATATGGTCATTCACATGGTGAAGTTTGGCTCACCAAACGTAAATAGACCTCCTGTTAGAACTTCTGAATCGCAACTTTCGTGTATTGAACTGTAGCCTCTGTTTGTCTATCCTAGGGTTGACCATGGCCTCACTAAAAGTTGCATTGCTGGTTTGGGAACAAATTTACCTGATGAGTTGACCAGTGTCTTTAAGTTTCAGTCTGGTGGAAATGAGTTGTGTGCTTAATTACTTGGACTTGTCCAAAAACATTGGATGCTGATTTGGCAGGATGGGTTATATGACAGACGATAGAATTTCTATTTTGTGGTGTAATGGAATAAGTGCTTTTCATTCATTTCTCAGAAACTCATCTTGGCCAATGGACACTGGACAATTCGCTCAGCATGTCCTTTTGAGGAACTAAAATATTCATCTTATATCCCCCCTCCCTTCTTTTTTGACTTGATGGAAGGTATAAGTGCTTCATTTTAGTGCGCTGTAATTTTGTAGGAGTTGGATCATGTGCAACTGCAGTCAGAATCTAGTCCTGTTATTGGCCCAACTTGTGCTTAAGAGGTATCATTTCTGATATTCATTATCTACTTGGTCTTTTTTAATTTCTGAAATTTAAATGCTGGAAAGGTTGTGATTATTTTTCATGCTACAATTATTGCTATAAAAAAAAAAAAAAAAAAAACTCAATTGTAGTTGCATGGTGTTTTCTTAAAAAGGTTGCAGAGATGCTGATGGCGGCTCTTCTCTTTGCATGGATCTTGGCAAATTGGTAGCTATGCAAACAATTTCCATGAGTGATTAGTTACAAAAAACCTTGATGAATTTAAAGTGATCAGCTATGTTCAAACCCCTTCCCCCCTTTTTTTCTCCTTGCGTCATTCTTTTTTCTTTTGGGTTCTTTATTTATTTTAACTGGAGTAGATTTCACTAAGCTTGTATGATAGGCTTACGTCAAATTATTTAGTGTACCCAGTGTAATACACCCTCTCACTATGTGGGAGGAGGGTGTAGTCCACTGCGGGTAGCAAATAATTTCTTAGCTTTTAGGTAGTGTTAAATGAGGGGGTAACAGCACTGTACTATGAATGTGATTCTGTATGCAGGGGACTTCTTGTTGGACATGCGCAACTTCATTATTAACTTTTGGTGTTTATGTTTGAAGTTGATTGTGGTGGAAAAAGGGGCATCCAACGGCATTTTAATTGAAAATGAGAGGTGGAGCTTAGAAAAGCATGTAATATTAGGTCTAGGTGGAGACGGTGGCCACCAAATGTTTTATTTTTATTTTTTATTTTGCATATCTCAGTTGATAGGTTACCTTAAGTTAGTAATATTTACAATTTATTTCGTTTACTTTATAATTTATGTAAATTAAGCAAAATCTTTAAATCGGAAGTTGCATTTTTGGCATGCTTCTGCTGGTTTTCATGTAGAAAATTGAGGCTGATTTTAAGGGAATATATTCAGTGTGTTTTTGGCTAAGCTTGTCCTCATGCTAGACGTGTTCTTGTGATTGAATATTGCAATTATTGTTTTACAGAAAATATTCTTGTCTACAAATCCATCCATCGAAGCATCTTTTGAGTCCCATGCTCCGTGATGGCTGGAAATTGCAAGATTTCCGGAAAAGCCAACCCAGCCTAATGACTGTAAAATATGGGAGAGTCACCGTCGTGGATGGGCGGACGACCAAATGGATTATTTTATATATTTATATATATATATATATATATTTTCAAAGAACCAAAATGGATGATGATCTCATCCATTTTGCTTTTTGTGAAAGAAGACTTTATTTTTAAATAAAAATCTTATTCCGATTTTGGAATAGATGAGGAAAGCATAATTGCTATATTAGTTCATTACTCCAATCGAGTATTTAAATCCATAAATATTTTGAGATGCTTCTGATTGGCCCGGTGAGAAAACAAGAAAAATGTCATACAGGCATGGTAATTATGCAGATACACAGTATGAATATAATTGGAAGCAACAAATTCATATATGGGTTCCACTGGAGGAGACTCTGCTAGAATTATGCTAGTCTCTCCTGGCATTGTAATCCACCAAGCTCTAGTTATTCCCATCGATAACGATCTTATATAGCCTAAGCACATGCAGCTACTGAAACAATATATGAGCCATTCTTTTTTAACATGTAAAGCTAAAAGTACCCACATCCCTATCAAGATTTATTCCATCATTAGAAACAAAGAATCACACTCAAAATCCTTCATCTGTGCATGTGAGTACCTGTATAGCAAAATTTCTTTCGTCACACCCCACGTCCCTACCATTGTTCAATGAATCAAATCCACTAGTGGATTGCACATTAGCACGACATAATATTAGAGGGGAAAAAAAAAAAATACTAGGCATTAACTCAACAGGCTCAATATGGGTAAAGAAGTGGTTAAGTTATTCTTTCTTGTTGCACTTGCACCCCCATGCATACCTAGCGACAGCACATTAAATTTCCTCACCAAATCCTCAAAAATTGAAGCCTTTTATTGTGGATTCCCAGACAAAGGAAAAGCCAGAAAGCTTCCATATTAATTGTTCTCTCTGGAGAGTGGAGGGTAACCCCAAACCCTCAAAATCTTGATTGCTGTACTCTCAATGAAATCAATGCACATTCCCTTCAACAACAAAAAAACAAAGGTATTGGACAAAGAAGGGGTCAGGAGAATAAAAAGAAGAACAGAAAATAAAAGAAAAGAACCAAAAAAAAAAAAAAAATGATGAAACAAAGAACCAAATTGAGAAACTAGTCCCTGCATTGGATCAAAAACCCTTGTTTACAGTGATAATATCATCGGGTTTTGTATAAACGGAAATGGGTTCTACAAGAAAGATCACCACCTGTCAGCAAGAAGATTACTTCCCAAAACATCTACATATCCGTTTCCTCTCCTACTAAGTTAGTAAACAAAAATTACATAAGTAGTAGTAGTAGTAGTAATTAATTAACTGGTCTCTCTTATCTACTCTTCCTTAAGCATATACGATGGAACGATGTCTTGAAGAAGTCCATGGTCTTTAAGCAAAGCAGCTCCTTGGGTGCAAAACCGAGTGTCACGAAGTAAACCAGGATTATTTGCTAATAAGCCATTAATAGCAAAATTGGAAGGTGTCAAGGGATTGATAAGAGATTGTTGGTGCTGTTGTTGATAATGAGATAGGGTTCTTGGCATTGGCATAGTAAAGCTGGTGGCAGAGACACCTCCTAAACCTGGTGGAGCTCCAGCAAAGTTTTGGCGAGGCATGACTGGGCTTGGATGAGTGTGTTGCCCTTCATAGGTAGTCACAACTATGGTTGGGTCTGTGAAAGAGCGTTCCACACGTTTCTTTACATTACATGAGGCTGTAGTGCAACGATAGTAACTCCTAAATCCACAAAGGAAAGACCTTTAGAATAATGCAAAAAAATTTGAGAAAGAAAAAGAAGGGTCAAATTGGGTATTGAGGTTAATTTGTATTGCATTTATATACCTGGGAAAGGGGCTGTTCTTCACAGCTTTTTGACCGTACTTTCTCCATCTGTACCCATCTTCCAGATGATCAACCTCGCTCTTTGTCATAAACGCGAATCTCGGCTCTCTCTGTCTCTTCTGGTTTGTCTTCTTGGGTTTCAACCTAAACACCACAAACACCGAAACCAAATCTATAAATCCATCCACATGATAATAAGATAAGGAAAAAAAAAAAAAAAAAACCCCTAAAAAGATTTTCCATTATAATAATTTTTTAATGTAATTAAAACACAGAAAACAAAAAAATAAAAAAAACCCATTTTCTATCTTAACCTGTTTTCAAATGGGTATCTTCTAACCATAAAATGAAGAGCAGGAAAAGTAGGAAAAACCCAAAAAAAAAAAAAAAAAACTCACTGTTTCTTAGTCTTATCTGGTTGCTCTTCTTCCTGGTCTACAGCTTTATTATTAGTCTGCTCAGTATCATTCACTGCCTCACTGGATGCAGATGAGATCGAGGAAGAGTTAGGCGTGGCAGGCTGATTCAACACCTCAGAGCACTCTTTCACAGCTGGAAGTGGAGCTGAGGGAGCCATAGATATTGGTGGCAAATCAAAAAGAGGACTTGTATAGTCCTGAACACCGGTACCCAGTAACTCCATAAACCCTAAAGAGCTCTTTTCTCCTTCAGAGAAGTCGAATATCCCAGAAAATGGATAGCTATCTGATATATGATCAGTAAACGAAGAAGATCCAACAAGCTCCTCCATCTTTATCATGTCCTTCCTCTCCATAACTCTCTCAAATTTGCAAATCTTTCATCAACCAAAGAGATAACTAAAAAAAAAAAAAGTGAAAGTTTCTATCTTTCTCTAACACACACACAGCAAAAAGAGAGAGTAGAGTAGGGTAGGGCTGATCTGGTTTTAATTATAAGCTTTTAGAGAGAGAAAGTGAGAGAGAGTGAATTTTTTTTTTTTTTTTTGGAGGGGGTCAGGAAGTGTGTATGTGTGTGAGAGAGAGAGAGAGAGAGAGAGAGAGAGATTTGTGGGTGGAAAATGAAGGAAAGAAAGGGTTTGGGTTTGGGCAACAAATTATATTGACCGGAAATTGCAGGTCAGATATTTGTACGGTCTTAAATTCATAACTGGGTAGCAATTTCAATGCATGGTCCGACAAAGTGGTCGTAGCTTTCATACGTAAGAGTTTGACCGGTTAACCGGTTTCGATCGAGCTCAGTGTGGGTATGTGAACGGGGTTTACCCACACGTGAGATTCTTAAGCCGTTGAAAAAGCCTACTACTATTATCTAAACCTCTCACTCGTGTGCATGTATGTGAACTCATGAACTACTAGTCTATTTCTGTAGTCTATTTGTATAATAATCTATTAATGCAATGAATCCTCCAAAGATATTCCTTTTTCTTTTCTTTTCTTTTTTGCTTCTAATCTTCTCTCTTTTGCTTTATATGTTTTTATTTTTATTTTTTCTATTCCCTTTGTCTTTTTAAATAACTTTTTGTTGAGTGTGTGTGTATAGATCCTCAGCTATCATATGGCCAGATTGTCTTCATCTGAGAACAAACCAAAAAGGAAGAGAAAGAATTCAAAGAATGTAGTACGTGAGATGAACATTTTAAATTGCCAAAGGACGAGTGTTTACATGTCTTATTTGTTATCAAGTATAAAGTAATGATATATATATAATATAATATAACTGAGAATTTATCCTTGGAAAAATGGACAAAGTTTCATTAGAAAGATGGATATGCATATGATATCTTCAATTCAAACTTCATATGAAAGCTATTCTTTATAGATTATATACACAACTTCATTGAACCAATTAGAGTAAGAAAATTGAACCAATTCAACACAACTTCATTATTATAGATTATATACACATACATATGTATGCCATTCTTTATGAGTTGTGATTTGTTTGGGAAAAATTACCAAAATTGGTTCTATAAACTATATGACAGACAATGGAATCAAGTTGTAGCTCAGAACCACACTGCTTTTTTGAAGATTAAAGTACCTCATTAAGTTGGAAAGAATTAACTTTAGGTGTGAAAAGGATTAATGTAAATGCCGTATAAGCTTCCTATAGTCGGTGAATGTCGGCTTTTTTATCTTTTGCAAAGGAAAATTCTCAAGAAAGATGAAAAAGATATTTATCAAAATTCTCTCTTTTTTCTACATCTTTAATTTGGTTGGAACCTTAAGGCACAGTATATGCACGTGTGTGGCCGTGAGACACAAGGCTAGCTGACATAATTTCCGTGTAAACCTAACTTACCTTACATGCTGCAATAATTTTTTTTCCAACTTTTCTTGGTAACATTTATATCATTTATATTCAGCTTCCTCTTTGAGACTTGGTTTTTTTTTTTTTTTTTTGGTGGTAAATATCATATGCCTTCACATAGGTTTCATTGAATTCTTTGGCAATATCAATGGCCTAGCCTAGCTACCACCTTTCAAAGTTAATAAGTCATATAGGGCATAGTTGGGATCATTGATTATCTTTTTATTGGTTAGGCTATTTCACTACTATTTGTCTTGATAGATCACAAGGCTCTCTTTCTTTTTAGCAGGGTTCTTTAGAGACATCACCATGTTATTATATCATGTTTTATTATATGTTGCTGGTTTACCTTTATGACTTGATTGAAGTTCCTAAGAACTCAATGATGGGTTATACATTTTAGTCAAAGCTAATAAATTGTCCATGATCATAACAACAAAAAATTAATGGTGCTCAATATATTCTTACTAAATTTGGGTTTAATTTGTTTGGTATATATGTACATGCATGTTTCTTGCATTAGGGATTATATAATATATAGTCTTACTTATATTAATTGTTGTTGGAGTTTCAATACCTCACCAATATTATGTCTCGCACGTATGAGTCAATATTGACATGTAGACGTTCCAACAAACACAATGTCAATGACCTCCACAAAGACAAATGATATAATTCTCATGTCAAATCAACCTTCATGCTAGAAACTTGAACTATTATTCCTGTGATCTCAAAGCCCACGGAAAACAATGGTGGAACCAAAACTTTTTGGTCAGTGGAGGTATATTTTAATATTCATATTTTTTTGAGGGATAACCTAACACGAATTTTATATAACTATTTAGGACATTAATTTAAGTTATCAGTATCCTTTACAATAATAAAAATCCCAATATAGTTATCTCACTCCTTTGAATTTTATAATAAATAAATAAAATTTAAGTACATAACTCAAATATTATACATTTGATTTTAAGATGAAATTCACCACACATATGTTGCACATACATAGCAATAACATCATTTCACAGTTTTCTTTTCACTAATAAATAAGGTTTAATTATATGGGAATGTAGCATTTATTGTTTTGGGTATCGATGGAGAAGAAGAATGGAAAGATAATTTTTTCTTTTCAATAAAAAAGTTTAATATTTTGAGAAATAAGGGTATTCATACCTCGTCAAGTATCTGAATATTCAAGCATGTGTAGTCTCCTATTCTATACACACTAAATTACTACGTAAAGGAATTTCTTGGAGGTGACCTCAAAATAATGGCAAGAAGCTTCGAACCCAATATTTCAAAAGGTCAAATAGTTCACATTAAAAAAACTTCAAAAAGAATGATTGAATACATAAATAAAAAATAGTAGGTAGGTCTATTTTTTATTTTTTTATTTTTAGATTATATCTACGTTTTTAATTTTTTCAATTTGAAAATTTTATCTATCTTTGTTATTTTGAATAATAAAAAAAATACAAAGAAAAGGGAGGTGAACAAGCTTAGGTGAAAACAAAATTTTTTATTAACAGTTTCTCGTTTTTCTCTACTTCATTGTTGCCCAAATAACAAATATAAAAACAAAATCTTTTCATAATGAAGTGATTTCATAACTTTATAATTTAATTGACAAAAGTATAAAATAAGATATAAATGGTGAAGCTTTTTATATAATTCCCCCCTACCCATTTTTTAGAACCACTTTTCCCCTTATTTAATCTACCCCATAACTTAAAATTGTAAGAAGTTTCACTTTTTTTTTTCAACAAAAGCTATGACATATTTTGATCCTAAATTGTTTTCAACGGGTGTAATGTTAAAAAGGAAAAAGAAAATACATTTTTTATAATTAAAAAAATGCTATGTACATAACATTTTCATAACACTTTCACAATAAATTCTAAGTAGGTTGGAGGTTGTTACGTACTGTTAATGCTAGATAAAAAAAAGTAATTTCAATGATAAATTCAAATTAAAAATCCGTAACAACCTACCACCTACAATT
Source organism: Castanea sativa (assembly GCF_040712315.1). Lineage (NCBI taxonomy): Eukaryota > Viridiplantae > Streptophyta > Magnoliopsida > Fagales > Fagaceae > Castanea > Castanea sativa. Next base: position 17,248,945 of record NC_134022.1, read on the forward strand.
AATTGTGAAAATGTTATGAAGATAGTACTTCTTTATAAATTATATATAGAACGGTAATAGTTACACATTGTGTGTATACAAAATAAACAGATGAAATTGTGTTTTAGGGTGCGTTTGAGTATCACTTATTTTGCTAAAAACTGAAAATAAAAAAAAAATAATTTATGGATTACTGTTCACACCAAAAACACTTTTCATTTGCCTATTTGTACTGTTCATGTCCTATCAACAATGCAATAGGCGTTGGATTAAAATAAAAAAACGGTGAAAAACACAAAACATGGCCGTGGACTCCGGATCCAAAAGCTCATTTGAAAGCACAAAAAACATGATTTTACAATTTCACAATATAATTGAAATTTTGTTTGAAAACACGATTTCACAAACAATGTGTAACTAATTGATCAATGCAACAATTAATAAAGAACAAGAATATATCTAAAATTCTTTAAAAGATTGTGTAATTCCATCCACTCGTTTGCTCCATCACTAAGAAAGAAAACTTGTACTAATAAATCAGTCATTGAAAGATATCACAAACTTGGTAACAAATAAATAACAGCCCCACATGATGTGGTCATGAGCAAGCACATTTTGGCTTCTGGGAATAAAACTCTCTCACCCATGTGGCAAACAAACTCAATAATACATGGAGTAGTCTAATTAATTAAGACACTAATTTTTTTTTTAAATAAAAATGAGAGGACAAGATTAAGATTAGAGAAGGGGGGGGGGGGGGGGGGGCATAATTAAGATATGCCCTAAAAATCGAAACCAAAGATTGGGATTTTATCAATGTTAGCTCCCTTTCATGAAACCAGCTTGGCCCCATGAAGTGCGCTCCTGGGTCCCATTCTCACTCTCCATGCGCAACTCTTTGGGGCGGTGACCTTTCTCTTTCGCCACGTGGATCTCTTTGATTCCCTTCTCACGTTTTGTGGGTCCTAAGAGCACTCCATCACCGTACACGTGTTACATCCTATGTCCCATCTTCCTTGATCTTCCCTCTAGCTGACATCACAAACACGTTTCTCTTATGGGAGCCCTACTCATGGAAAACGTGATCCAGTCATTTTTTTAACCTAATTTTTTTTTGGGGGTACGTAATATTGTAGTAATAACCATCCAATTTTGTCATTTTTTGATTATATGCGTACCTTTGGACACCTTTTTTTTTTTTTTTTTTTTTTGTTGTTGCTAACTTACCTTTGGATACCGTTTGGTTTCAAAACAAGGGAAGAGAAAAATGAAATTATCCTTTTTTTTAGGTGTGTTTATTTATAAGTGAAATAGGGTGGAAGGAAAATTATGGAGAGAAAATGGTAAAGAAAATTTTTTTAGAGTGTATTTTGTTGGGTAGAAAGGAAGGAAAATAAATAGTGCGGCTCAAGTGTTTTCTCCCTAAGTTCACCAAAAAGTTTTCTTTTTAAAATGGAGAGAAAATTAAAAGAGTAAAGCTCATGAAATGAGCTTCTAAAAATACCCTTGAAATTCACCTTCAAGTCTCCTACGTGTTGGTTTCTTTTTTTTTTTTCTTTTTTTTTTTCCTTTGATTTTTTTTCTCCCTGTTACTAACATGTGTTGACTTCCTTCTTTTTTTTTTTTTTCCCCTGGTACTAACGTGTTGGTTTTTTTTTTTTTTTTGCTTGCTTTTGTTTGGACATGTTGGCTTCTTTTTTTCTTTCTTTTTTTTTCTTTGATTTTTTTTCTTTTGATCGTGTAGCTTCCTTCTTCTTCTTCTTCTTTTTTTTTTTTGGTGCTCATATATTTACTCTTTACACTTACCACTAATTGACCAATGGTAGATTTGGGATTATTCTTTTCACTTGAAGTAAGTTACTTTGAACACTCCATTGACAATTATAATAGGAACCTATACTAACCTATCCCTAAATAGTAAATACCTCCCTCTTTTCAAATGCACATCATCAAAGTTCAACAACATATTTTAGTTAGCATAAATAAATAAATGAAACAAATAAAAACAAAAAGGAAAAAAAAAATTATAAGATAATATCGTAACTAGGTAGAGGATGCAACATTTTACGCGGTTTTGGAATATTCTATCATTTGCTGGTGATACACGCTCTCAAGATCTTGTCCTTTATATTAATATTATTTTTACATCCTTGTTAGTGGAAGTTAATTTAATATCAACTAGTATATTCTAAATTAAGAATAATTTATACGATGAAAATCATTTCATGATACTATACAATTGTGAAAATATTAAAAATGTTAATATGTGACTGTTTGACTAGTATTGCTTCTTGGATACGTTTAGGAGCCCGGGAAGAGACAAAATAAATTAAACAAATTTTTATTACAAAGGTTTTTGTTTTGTTGTGAAAAGTCACCTTCTACCGTTACAAACCCTTAGTTTCAGACACAAACCCCAAGATTTGACTACGGTCATGACTCTAACCTCATCACCCTGCTTTTATACATGAACATGGTCAAATTTCTGCATCTTGTTGTTTCTTATTTTAATTTATTTTCTCTTTAATTTTCAAATATTTCGCCTATATATTGAAATAATTTAATGTTATATTAAAGAGCAATGTTTTAATCCCTATCATTTTATATGAAAATCTTGAAAGAAAAAGCATTATAGTATCTCACCATCTCATCTATACTCTTTTTCACATTTTATATTTTTAAGTAAAAGACTAAATATTCATTAAAAGTTATAAACAGTTTTTTAGTAGATATTAAAATTTTCAATCAATAATTTTAGTACGATTTCAGCAAAATAGTATGCTCGTTTAGGATATTTATTTTTTAATTTGTTTTTTGGGCTTCAAGAATAAATTGCACAAAAAATACGGTTTTAATTTTTTTTTAAAAGTAATAAGTAAAGTTTCAAAAATTTGTGTGTGTATGTGTGAGTATATATATATTAAATAAAGTAAATAAACTCTAAATAAACTAAAGCTAATTATACTTCGCATGTTGTGTCTATTTTCTTAATTAGTAGTACAACTAGAAAGAGCTTGAGAATCAGCTGCGAATATTTCATCTCTATCTCTCATGAAACTTTCTTTTCTTTTTTCTTACTCATGATTTATGAGAGAGAGAGAGAGAGAGAGAGAGAATTAATATCTGTAATAGTAAAATTGAGTGGCTAACACCCTCCATTATTGCCGGGTCATAAGCTAAAAAATTCCCTGTAGCAATAGGGGAGGTCATGATTTTTAATTCATTACAGATTTCTTACCCCACCTAACCGTTACTTTAATTTAAAGACCACCCACTTGGGGTCTTGAACTTATCCTATTGAATACAGAATAATAAAAATAAACAAATGAGTAAAATCTTTTGTGATTCTCTCCTTCCAAACAAAGACCTTCTAGATGTTTGACATAATTGAGGTATTTGAGTCTTTTGCTTTGTTGTAGATGTCACTCGTGAGTGTTTGTAACTTTTGCTCCATCATCTTTCATCTTTTTTGTAAACCCATCAGTCATAATCCCCCATTTTGCACCTTCGAATAAAAAGTTATAGGGTCAGATTGTGAGAGCTGCACATGGGGGAAGTCAAAGTAAAACCATTTTAGTTGGCTGAATTGTGTTAAAATATGATTCTTGTACATATAAATAATATTGTTTCCAAGAGAGACTTATGGGAGGGAGTCAAAATTGAATGAGAGGAAAGATCCAAAATTTTATGTTTGTAATCATCTTCTCTTTGATAATATCCGAATCCAATGGAGAACACCATTCTACTTCCTGTCTTCTTGTGCAGTTGTGCGTGAGAGAGAGAGAGAGAGAGAGAAAGTTCACTGATATATATGGTACCAAATGAACAGTGTTTTATAGGGGGAAAGGCATGAAAAATGTTTCACCATTGCATATGATTTGTATTTTTCCTTTTCACAGGGCATGAATCTCATACAACGGTTAAAACCCGCAAGCTGTGAGAAAGAGAATTTATATATATATATATATATATATCTAATGAGATAATTAATTAATTAATTATTAGATTTATATTCCCACTAGAATAATTTATTTATTTATATGATTAAAGCGAACAATAACATGTATCATGCATGATTGTTCCTGTCTCAAATGGCTATAGTTTGTACCATTTATGCAGGAGGAGAATCAACAAATTTTCTGATCAAGTTGCCCTACGTGAATGGCGTGCTTTATAATTTATATGCCATGGTACTGCTACTATGGTAGCAAATTCTGAATTGAGCTATTATTTGGCTAGCCAACAAATTTGCACATGGGAACTATATTATATATGCAACTGATTGAGGCACAGGTTTTGCCAATGTATATGGGACCTCTTATTAAAGTACTGATGGTCTGAGCTTCCATAGCCGCATCCATATGTTGAATACTACTATGATATAGACAACACTGCTCTCCTTTTCTATTCAAATAGTATGCGAGTCATATTCTTTACGCATCTCCTCGTACTATTAATTTTCGTTTCTCTCACAACAAGGTATACCGTATACCCACCCAAGGTCCAAGCCAGTACATTACACAAAGTGATAAAAAAGAGAGTTGTTATGGGACTAAAACTTTTGTACAATCTTGATCGTTCATAATCGGTCACATGACCCACATCATAATTGTAATAAAAGTTGTAATTAAAAAAAAAAGAAAAAGAAAAGAAAAGAAGAAGAAGCAAAAAGAACAACCCATTCAATGGTATGTGAAGCCCAACTTATGTTTACATTTTCGTACTTGGTTGGTGCCGACACAATTGTACCTCATATTTGAAAGCTTTAACCGAAATGCTAGCCACAATCGTCAGTCTGTTTGAACATCTAAATTGATAAATTCTGCTTCACACTCTCACAAGAATAAAAAAAATTTGGTCAATTTCATCATCATCATATGCAGACATTGCACGCCATTTCGATCAGTCAATTTCATTCTGTAAACGTGAAAACTATTTAATTCTTAAATTCTCACACATATATAGATTAATCCAATTATTGTTCACCCCCCCCCCCCCCCCCCCCCCCTTTTTTTTTTCTACAAAGCCATCAATTGAAAAACTAGAATACAGCAGTACACCATTGAGTCCCATATTTTACTTGTAACACTATTTGATTAGTTGACTTTATACTGTACACTAAAGTTATGATCCACTTTTTTTTTTTGATTGGGTATGATCCACTTTTGGTGCAAATTAAAACGGTATTGAAAATGTTACAAATCTTGAATCTTTAGATGAAAGATTGGAAAACTCTGTTATCGAACATGATAGAATGCTGCTGTCTATACCTTTGTCCTCTTTATTTGAATTCACCCGACCATCTTGGTTTTCTCCTCCCTCTCTCTTTTATTTTTATTTTTTTTTCTTCATATATATATATATATATATATATATACACATTTTTTTTTTTGGGATAGACAATTTCCCTGGAATCTTGGGCGGGCCTAACATCTTCAACCCAAACAAGATTTGTAACTTTGAAATCCAAAAAGTTTACCGATTGATTGGACCCGAATAGCTATTATATGGTACATGGCATGGCATCAATTAGATTAGAGATGTTGTTTTTGTATGGTGGCAATATTCCTTTCTTTTTTGTCTTTTTTCTTTATCTTTCATAAAATTTGTTTTTCCTGCAGAAGAAGAAGAAGAACAACTTTGCAAATCACTAAATGGATTAAAGATCGAGCTCAACCAAGCCCAGCTTTAGGCCTAAATTTTAAGCCCTAGTGAGCTTGGGTTAGTTTTATTGGCTGGTTCAATCCAAAGGTCTATGGTTTTTCAAGGTGCTAAATGTTCCTGATCCAATCTATTTATAGTCCATTAAAGTACTAAAACTTTGTACTTTAAGGCCTTCTTCTTTTGGTCAGAGATCTTCCCAGTGGATATGGGCTTGAGGGTTAGACAGTCCAAATCTAAAGTTATTAGCCCATCGATTTGTGGCCCGCCCAAGAAGAAAATGGCTCAGTCTCTTGATTTAGGGTTTAAGAACTGTTTCAGGCCCTGACCCAATACAAAAGGAGCAGTAGCTACCTGGTCAGACGAGAAAATAAATTTCAAAACTATAAACTTAAAAAAGAAATCCACTGTATAAACCGAATAATCCTATTATCCAAAAAAAAACCCAATAATCATGTAAAGGTCTAAATTTTGAATTTGATGTGAAAAGCTACTAGTTTTAAGTTTCTCTTTCAAGTATAACGTATTTTCTGAAAACAGATTAAGATCATTTACGTGTTTACTCAAATAGTAATATAATAAAAATATACAATAGGAGCTAGGTTTTTTGTTTCCGCAATTGGACCTTGGATTTTTGTTTCAGAAAACAAATTTGAAAGTAAAATTAATACAAAAATATTAATTGATACTGTTAATAAAATAAATAAAAATTATATAATAATGTAATTTTTATAAAAGATCTAATTAGTAAATTATAAATTATATTTTTATACATATATAGTTTAATTTTGTCAGTTGCCATTGATAATTTTCTTATTTTTGAAACTGTTGCATATGTAGGTTTGGACAAGGTTTCAAAATCTTTCAAACTCTTTCTATATCTGTTTATTGGATGTGAATTTAAAAAATGGCAAAAATACACTTTTGGTCCCTACATTTTGGGTCAATTCCTATTTTTATCCCTATTTTGATTTTGCTACTATTTCAGTCCCTAAAAATAGAAGATCAATTTTATTTTGGTCCTTGCTGTCAACCGACTAATAGAAAACTTCTACATGGCAAACAGAGTCTTGCTTGCTGACATAGTACTGACATGACCATTAAAATATTATTAAAAAAATTATTTGGCATTTTTTAAATGCCACGTTTGATTTAAATCAATAAAAAATAGCTAGATTAGAAAAATCATAAAAAATTTAAAAATAAACATTAATCTAATAATTTTTTTTTTTTTTTGTAAGAACATTTCTTCTTTCCCTAGAATATGAACTTCATGTTCTTCCCTAGCAAACAAACTAGTGTGGGCGCCACTAGTCTTCCTCCTAAAAGGAATGGGGGAGTATGCCTCGGCCGAGTGAACCGGGGTGGAGAAAACATTGAGTCACCACCTTGAGTAGGTCTAGGAACTATTCACATAGCGCATTTACATAGAAGGACTGATCTTACCATCAGAGTATGAGTTTTGAGTTTAGGTATGATTTTGGGAAGGTGTTAGATATCCAAAACCACCTGACCTGTGGGTTGGTTTCCATTCACTGTGTCTTATATCTTAATCTCATTAAAGACACATTCAACATTGCATTCTATACACACACACACACACACAAACACACACACACACACATACACATCTAACAATAAACATGACATCAATCATCCCAAAACCCTAACATACAACTATCATGCTAATCCACATCAAACCTACCGTACATATATCATGCATATCATTCAAGGTAGCAAACAAATCATGACAGAAACATGGCATCAATCAAACAAACATGTTTATCATATTTAAAGCATGGCATGTAGACTTTGCATATACATATTCAATAATGAAAGATCAAGGTTATGTAACAAACAAATGCATGATCTTGTGAAATGCATGACTCACCTTTACTTACTTCACTACACCACAACATCTATGCATCAATGCATGGCATTTGAATGCCTGTTCATGGCATATCAAAGCAATAAAATTAGAGAAAACCCTAATCTAACATGTTAAGGACAAGCAAACAATCAAACAAAGAAACAGAAACTCAATAACATAAAAAAGGTGAGAACAGAGGCATATGACATAAAAGAAAAGAAGAAACAGAAGCAAAAAGATGCAGATTAGGGTTTCTGGGCTTGAGTATGTGTATGCATACATAGGCTTGCGTACGCATGTAGGAAGCATGTGCATGTAGACACGCCCTAGAACCTTAACCCAGAAACACAAAAACATAGAAATAGGGCAAAACGAAAACTAAAGAAACTAATAACCTAACATGCTTTAAAATAGAAAACTACTAAACCCTAGGCTATCTAAACATGTTATAACACAAACAAAGCAAGAAAAACCCAAAGAAAACTGAATTAAAATAGAGAAATGAAAAGAAAAAGGTTAGAATTTAATACCTTAAACAAGAAGCTTTTCAAGCTTGATTTTGACCATTCCCTTCAGTTAATCTATTCAAAATCAAATAAAAAAGTGATTAGTAATCTTAAAACTCGAAGATCAAGATCAAAAAAGGTCTTAATCAAAAGAAAATTGATTTGAAGTTGTTTTATGAAAAACCCCCTCTTTGATTCATTATTTCTGGTGAATTTTAGGTTTTCCCTTAGGATTTTCTGTGTGTTGAAAAGGTATCATGTATGACTTTTTTTATATTGAGAAAAAGGGGGTTTGGACCGGCTCCTAGACAATGTGTGATTCATTCCAAATCTCAATATTTAATGTAGAAAACATGCCTTTCATAGCTTCTAGAACCTTAGCTGCGTATGCAGCCTCGTGTATGCGTACACATACATCAAACCTGCACATGCATACACAACCCTAGGGTTTCCGTGATCTTTATTTTTCAAAAATAGCTTTATTGTATTTATAAAAGAGTTACATTTTCCATAAAACCTTCCTTAAGTCAAATTATAATCTAATTGGGCCCTAAACCAACCTTGGGCTTTAGAATTGTACCATCATTGGAGAACGGGAGCCTGAGTCGTAAGGGGTACAAAGTGCGGTGTTTACAACTAGCAAACCCAAATATTTTCTTAGGAAACAAACACACAAAAAATCAGCTCAAAAACAAAATCATAAATCTCAAAACCACTATTTTCTCAAACCCTAGCAAAAACATCAAATCCCAAAGCCCTAAAGTACCAAATCAATCCAACAATACAACACAACAAACCCAAACAAAAAAAAATCTCTAACCCAAAATAACCCATTTCAAGTAAGTCCAATCCAGCAAACCCACCTCAAGCCACCGCCACCAATTAGTCACCAATGGGCACATCAAGCCACCATAACCCACACCAACAACAAACCTAACCAAAATGGAATTGGTAACCAATTAGCCTACGGTTTCTCTACCCAACAACCAAAATAAAAAACTTGATCAAACCCATTAGGATTTCACAAAATCCACACACAAGCCACATCTCCAACCAACTAAATCTCTCCAAAAAAACATTATCTTCAGCTCTCTCAGTCATTTAATCAAACACCCAATACCTCAATTAAAAAAAAAAATTAAGTTGAAAGTTTTTTAGTGAGAGCATGTGACCTAAAAATCCAACTCGAAATTGAGGAAGACTTGGAGAGCTCCGCAGTGACCACTAACTTAAGCTTTGTCTTCAAGTGATCCTTCTTACTCTGCAACTTAAGCTTGGTACTACCTCCACCCTGGAACTGAGATGGCCTAGTGAAGTATAACAGATAGCACATGCCTTCTTAGAGCAGCAGGGGCACCAGAAGTCACAATGCAAGATCAAGGACAACAGTGTCAGAATTACATGAAATTTGGTAGGTTTAAGGGAAACGACATTCTGATCCAGATTCAAATTCCTTCGTTAAAGCCTCAAAAACAATGTTTTTGCTATTTATAGTGATATTTGTTTTTCCTTGATAGCTTTTAGTTTAAAATCCAGAATAATATCGCGTCTATTTTGAAACGACCCTTAAGGTCAGTAGTTTATGATTTTGTAGTTAACTCAATTTTACTATTTTTGGTAAAATTCGGTATTTTTCCACCTAATCTTGTAATTACTGTAAATTAGAGTTTCAAACGTTTCTTAATTGTCCTAGGGTTTTACTTTCTTAGTATTTATATGTTTTCTAGCCATTGAATATTATTAATAAAATTGCAGTGTTTCTTTCAAACTTTTCTCAGGTGGATTCCAGTTTATCTCCTTATGGATTCAGGGAACCCCTCATGGATTTGAAGTTTACTACCCAGAAACTAACAGTTTAGTTTCTGTCCATCAAAGAGAGTATCATATGTGCTTTCTTCAAGCTTTTGAGACATCATTTAGGGTTAGAGACCTAAAGCTAAGAAGAAACTATAGCTGACGACGATGATGACATTCCGGTGGCCGGAGTAAAGATGTTCATGTTGATGACGGCGATGGCCACTCGGCACAAATAGCAACATGCCAAAGAGAAAGCCAACCCCCACCTACCACCAGATTGACCACCGCTTCACAACCACTACCATCTATCTTAGCCCATCTCTCTCTAAACTCAGATCCTAAAGAGAAAGCTGAGAGAGAGAGAGAGAGAGAGAGAGCTTTGTTAAGGCTTATTTTTGACAAAAAACCTAATGATAGAAGAAGCCCAACAATAAGGGAAAGGGGAGAAAAAGAGATCAATAAGAGGTAAAGACAATGTAAAAGGGTTAGGGAAGCCCAAGGAAAGAGGTAATAAACCCAATGGGACAACATGACAAGAATGCCAACCAGCAGGCCCATGGATCAATAAGAGGTAAAGGTAAAGTAAATGGGCTGGGGAAGCCTAAGGAAAGAAGTAATAAACCCAATGGGCCAATGTGGCAAGAATGACAACTAGCAGGCTCATGGGATCAATAAGAGGTAAAGACAAAGAAAATAGGTTAATGAAGTCCAAGGAAAGAGGTAATAAACCCAATGGACCAATGTGGAAGGAAGGGTAGCCAGTAGGCCTATAGGCATGGCAAGAAGAGGAACAACAGAAGTAGAAGTCCAGATGGGCTAGAGCTTTTACCCAAGCAGTGCCCAATCTGTGGGGGAATGAAGGGAGGAAGTGCAAGCCCAAACATCCTCTATGCCATGGAAGATAGACACAAACCCAGTACACACAGCAGAACAAGACAATGCAAGAATGGCAGGAGTGACATGAGAATAAAAGAAGACAAACCAGAGGATAGTGGAGCGCACACAAAGGCTAGGACACCACCTACTTGTACCCAGCCAATACAGGAGAGGTGGACCCTTGGTTAAGGGATTCAGAGGGTGTGGTTTGACGATGGGTAGAAAAGATGTCTATTTTGAGGTTCCTACTGAGGCTTCTTTTGGAGAAATGCCTTGCTAGGATGACATTTCACCCAAAAGAGGTAAGCATGGCACTTGATGCATGCCATAGGGGTAAGTGTAGTGAGAGCCTCTAGTCCTTATCCATTAAAGGTAAGGTAGAAATGGGGGAGAGGGGAGAAACAAAACAAGGACTTTTTATCTAGAAATGGAGAGGGGTGCAGCAAGCATATTTTGAGCAGAGACAGTGGCCAGACAACCAATGAGTTAGTGGACAAGCCTAGAGAGTTGCCTACAAGAAACTAAAAATAGTTGGTGAAGCTCTAGGGATAAAAGGGAGAAATCCCATAGAATTAAGAAGTATAAAAAAGATGAAAGGTAGCTAGGAAGGAACAACAGAACATGGACAGAGGGTGACAAAGAAAAGAGTAAGAGAGAAATTGAGAACCAGATAACTAAAAGAAAACTAAGTGGTAAAAAAAGAGAGAAGGAAGAGAGAAGAAATGGCAGAAATAAGGGCATGCATCAATAGACCATATTTTCTCTCCCTAATGACATTCTCACTCTTTGAAACTCTGTGAAATCGGAATCCAAAACCATTTAGGCCCATTCTCTAGCATTGTTAAAATGGCAGAAGTCCGTAACGAGGTTATCCGTATTGGAGTTCGGTTCCCTTTTTGGACCCATTCCTGCTGAGCAATCTTTAGCTTCTTTGCACCTCCATTGTTATTCTTTTCTCTTTGTGTTACAGTGCTTTACGTTAATGACTATTTTGTTGTGATATCCTTTTACTCTTTTAGTTGTATTAGCTATTTTATCTTTGGTGTTAGTTATTCTGCTGTATTAGTTAGCTTGTCTGCGGTATTAGTCATCTTTTGCTATTCTGCTGTAACCCTTTCACTCAGCAATTTTATTATAGGAGTCATTTTGCTGCAATGTCCTTTGTTTTGTAAGACAGTTATACCATCTTAACCATATCTGCCGTGTCCAACCTGTCGTACAATCACCAAGTTGTCTCAACATTAGGCTTGCCTGGCTTGTGCACAAGCTGGCCTGCGGTGTAACTCATAAAAGGCCAGTCCCTACTCCCTTACCCATCAACTCACCGGCCTTGGTGTAGCAGACGGGCCCAAGCCCATCAACATAGAAAGGCCCCCACAAGCTTTAGACGAGAGAGACGAGAGAAAGCTTCAATCTTTTTTTTTTTTTTTTTTTGTGAACAGAGAGCTTCAATCTTTAAAACTAAAAAAAAAAGCAAATTTTTTTGTTTGTTTTTGATTTTTTTCAATTAAAATTAAAATTAAAATTGAGGAAGTAAATTTTTTTGTTTTAATTTAAAATTTGATGTGGCATTTTAAAAATGCCAAATAATTTTTTTTTAAATAATATTTTAATGGCCACATCAGCGCCATGTCAGCAAGCTGGACACTTCATTTGCCTTGTAAGAGTTTTTAGTTAGTAAGTTGACCACAAGGACCAAAATAGAATTGATTTTCTGTTTTTAAGGACTGAAATAGTAGCAAAATCAAAATAGGGACCAAAATGGGAATCGACCCAAAATGTAATGACCAAAAGTGTATTTTCCCCTAAAAAGATATAGGAAGAATTTGAAGAGTTTTTCTTCAAACTAGTTAAATTTGAATAGAAAAGTTTTCCTGTAATTTCTTCATTTTCAAGAAACTTGTAACTTAATTGGCATCTCAACATTGAAATCTAGTGTTTAAATCCTCCATCCCATTGTAACTATCAAATTATTATTATTATTTTTAAAATGGGTCGTAAATATATATATATATATATATATATATATATATATATATATATATATATATATATATATATATATATATATGTTACCAAGTAATAATTTATCAATCATTCTCCCATTTGATTATGTAATTGATTTTAAACAATGTTCAATGTTGGAAAAATGAAAGCCCTTTCTATAATAGTTGCAATTTATAAGACCAATCACAATCCCAATGTTGCTTTGAAACTTCAATCAAACTTCATAGCATTCATAATATCTTGATACTTTTATTATAATGCTTGCACTCATAATATCTTGATATTTTTGTTATAATGCTTGTGGCAACTTATTACTTATGCCAAACACATCTTTCATTACTTATGCCCAATAAGATATTAGCTTATACTTTATGTTTATAATATAAACTGTCTTATCTTACACAACAGTTTCAATCACATTAGTTATATTAATTATATATATAAGAAAACATGCCAATAAAACTGTTAAGGGTGTTTTTTTACACTTCTTGTACCTTAGACACGTATCTTGATGTTATTAGACAACGTTTAGTCTAGGTTTTTTCTAAGAAGGAAGTTGGGCCTAACGCTCTGTGGAATGGGCTTTAAGGTACCATTCTATCACTGTCAGTTTGTGCGCAAACGTTGAGTCCAAAGGCCAAGGGAAGATGCTGCAAAATAGACTTATTCTTTGTTTCTACCATAGAAGGAACATTTCTCCATCTCTATCACAAAAAGAACATTTTTCCAGCTTTTGCTACGAAACTAAATTTTCTTAACTTTTTGCTGTGCAGTAAAGTTTTATGCATTTTTTTGCAACGTGAATCACTACTCCTCATTTTTTTCTACAAAAAATATTTCTCAACTTCCTGCACATAAACAACTCTAAAACTCAAAGAAAATACCCATCAAGCAAACGTTAGTTACTTAGTTTATATGGGTTAGTGTAATCTCAAGTATATCTATACATATATGTGTATATATGCTTATACGTATTCACATATAAATATGTAAAATGTAATCTGTAGAGTATGGATTGAAATTTATACACATATAAGAATGGTAGAATAATAGTTTAAGCTAAACACACTAATACACGTGTCGGCAAAGAATATGTAAAGTTTCCGCCAGCTTAATCATGAATTAAAATAACATTGTTTTTAGTAGGATAATAACTATGAGAGCTCAACTCCAACTCACACAACCTTGTTACCCAATTAGGTTACAAAGTTAAGTGGTTTGGAATGTGAGTCACAGTAGTCATTCTTTGGAGATTGCAAAGAGTGAGTTTTCTAAAGAGGGAGGGAAAAGATAGTCTATTGATGCATTCCCCTATTTCTGTTGTGTTTTCTCTCTTCGTTTTGCCGTGTTTTCAATGGGATTTCTCCCTTTTACCCCTAGGGCTTCACCATATGTTTTTGGTTTGTTGTGGGTATTCCTTCAAGACTGTCTACCAACCCATTGGTTGCCTGGCCACTATTACTACTTAGCACGTGTTTGCTGCAACCACTACTTGTTTCATGAAAAAAATTCCTCTTTGTTTGGTTTCACTGTGAGTCTCTACCTCTCAGTTTCATACGAATAAAAATTTGGGTTTTTCTCCACCTACCTCTATGGCATGCATTAGAATGTCCTAGCCATTTATTACCTTTTTTGGGTAAGATACCATCCTAGCCAAGGTTTTCAGACCCCGACTGTTCATTGAACCGTAAAAGGGAGAGGTTCAAGGTTTTTGAGGTCGAACCGAGGTCGAATTGGGGTCAAACCGTGATGACATCATAATTAATTTAATAATTATTTTAAATATATATAAAAATATTAAATTAGTAAAAAATATAAAAATTAACTAAAATAAGTCCAATTCATTTAGAGATCTATCTTTCAAATATTTTTTATATCATAACTTTCAAGACAAATAAGAAATGTCAAATCCTTAGCAAACATAAATATGAATCACTAAATCAATTCAAAAAAATACAAAGTAAAAATGCATAAACAAGCCTCCAAGTTACAGTACACAACTACACATTGTTTCTTACAAAAATACATAAAACTTATTTCTAAATAACAATAATAAAACTTCAAACTCCAAGTTACACACTGTCTTACAAAAAGACATAGAAATTATCTCTAACATACAAAATAGAACTTCAAAGTTCAAACAGAATTATTATGATCATAAATCATCAATGTTATAAAAGTTATCATGCTCATCATCATTCCTTGGAAATCCAAGAGGAGGGCCAATAGGTTGTCCAAATGTTCCCAAATCAATTCTTTCAACCTCACTGCTATCATCTATACACAAGTTTGAAAAAAAGAAAAAGAAAAATCATTATAATGTTTACACAAGTTTGAAAAAAATAAAAGAGAAATCACTATAGGTTATCAAATTGTTTACATATAAACTAACCATCAGTATTAGAAGCAGGATTTGCACTTGCTGGATATGCACCCTCTTCATAAATTGCATTCTCCAACCCTTCATAATTACGATATGGGTCTTCCTCTTCCACAAATACCCAAAAATCAGTTTTGTTGATACTTGCATAATCAATGGGGTCAAAATTAAACTTTTTGTTGTAAAGCCTGCATCATAAAATGTCATGCTCATTATTAGAATTTGAACATAATTAGTAACTAACAATTACATTATATAAATGACTTCTTAAAAATTAATATAATGACAAGATATAGCATTTAGTTACCTATGTCTCAATCTTAAGTTATGATGAACAAACACAAGATCATTGAGCCTTTGATGATCCAACCTATTTCTCCTTTTAGAATGTATTTGGTCAAATAAACTCCAACAACGCTCACATCCAAAAGAGGCGGAAGTTTGGCTAAGGATTCTAATTGCCAATTTTTGCAAGTTTGGAGCATCAGCACCCCACAACTTCCACCATTCATCTGATTTTCATAACACAACGTAATCTAATATTAATTAACATAAACAAACTAACTTTCAATTGAATAATCACTTCAGTTGTTCTAACTACAGTGACAAAACTAACTTTCAACATGAACAAAAAAAACTAAGATTTTTTTATAGTATTAAAGTAAACTAATTACTTCTCATCTGGATGAGTGGCCTTGCTTGTTGACAATGCAAGATCTCTATCAAAGCTCCCAATACGGTCTCGAAAATATTGGGTTTTCTTAATTACATTTTCTTGGTCACCATCATATTTTTTTCCCAATGTAGTCCAAAACAACCATATTTATTGTTGGTTTCCGACAAAAATTCTGCTCATCGTATTGAAAAGCGGGATTTAACCAATATGCAGCAGCATGAAGATCTTTACGCAAATGTTTGTCCCAATGGTTTTTTATAATTGAGGTGTATGACTTGTACAAGTGCTTCCTCATTCGGAAGATCTTCTTGATTCCCAACCGTGCTCTATGCATGCCCTCATACACATATCCTATTGCAGGCCTTTGATCAGAAGCAACAATCCGTAGCAAACGAATGAGTGGCGATGAAATCTTGACAATAAAATTAATATCATCCCAAAAAGAATTATCCAAAATGATAAAAACTGCTTCTTTTGCCTTTGACTCTCTTGCCAATCTATTGTCCATAAAGAACTTGCTAGTCACTAAGGCTTGCAAGTCATGCTTATGCACATGAAGGCTTCTAAATGAAAGGAAAGTAGTAGCAAATCTTGTTGCTCCTGCACGTACAATATTTGTCCAACCAGGTCTATTCCTTAACCAAACAATTAAAGCCACATGATTATAAACAAAAACTGTAACTTTGAGTCTATCCATGTGAGGCATGTCTCCCATATCCTGCAACACAAGATTCAGGCAATGTACTGCACAAGGAGACCAACTAATAATTTTATACTTTTCACACAACAATTTACCAGCAGATACATAATTGGAAGCATTATCAGAATCATGTGAACTATGTTTTTTGGACCAACCCACGTAACTACTTCATCAAACAATTTAAACAAGTTTCTGGAACTCTTCACAATCTCTGAGGCATCAACTGATTTTACAAATACCATTCTCCTTGGACAATAAACAAGGAAGTTAATCAATGACCTATGTCTAATATCTGTCCAACCATCAGCCATAAGTGTATATCCAACTTCTGCCCAATGTCTACGTTGTGAGTCAACCAACAACTGAACCTCTTTCTTTTGATCCCTCAACAAAGGGACCCGTACATCATGATAAGATGGACCTTTGTAACCAGGACCAGCTGCAGCTACGGCATCAATCATCCTTTGGTAGTACACTAAATTCACTGCATTAAAAGGAATGCAATTGTCATACATCCACCTTGCAATAGCCATATCAGCTTGCCTCACCTTTTCTTTGCTTTGGAACAAACTTTTAAGACCAGGTTGAGCTCCTGGAGTAGTTCTTGGAGCAAAGTAATTATCCACTAGCTTTGTCCCCTTTATTTTACCTAAAACAAGTTTTTTAGGCAACCCACTACTAATTACTTCTTGAACATCTTCATCTTCTTGCAAATCACTATTTGTGGAAGGCACACTAATAGGGGATCTGGGCTGCGACGGCGACGAGATGAAAGTGAGAAGAGAGATGTAATTGAGAGAGTGAGGGTGAGGCAGAGAGCTCAGAGAGTGATTGAAAGAGTGAGGCGAGTGTTTCAACATTTTAGGGTTAATGTTGATATATGTGTATGCTCCAAACGATGCCGTATAGGGGATAAAAAAAGGATGGAACGACGCCATTTTAAGGCTTGAAACAAGGCACCCGTTTGAACCGTGTGAATTGATCACGGTTCACAGAATCGTATAGTTGGACCGTGGTTCACACGGGTCCATGATTTTTTCGCATGGAACGGTTCTTCACCTTAAACTGACTGTAGATCTGAAGGTTCGAGGGTTTCCCAGTCGGACCGTACGGTCTGGTCCGAGTTTAAAAACCTTGATCCCAGCAGGGCATCTTCCCAAAAGAAGCCATGGCTGGAAATCAAATATAAACCCCTTTTCCCTCTACCACCAAACCACACCATTTGAATCCCTTGATTGTGGGCCAACCTCCCTTGTATTGGCTGGGTACAGGTTGGTGGTGCTCTGGCCCTTGTGTGTTTGCTTCATTATCCTCTGTTTTTGTATTCTTTCATTCCTACGTTGTTTTTGCTGTAGTAGATTGATTTTGTTTTATTCTAATGTGTGTCTCTTCTGCCCGTGTTTATCTTCTGTGGAAGAGAGTATAGGCTCTTAGGCTTGCCTTGTTTTCTTTTGTCTCTTCTCTGATTTTGTTTTCTTTCTCTTTCACGCATTTTCAGCCGTTGGCTTTGTCTTATTTCTTCATGCGTTTCCTATTGTACATCATTTCCTTTGGTTTGACTTTTCTTTCTTTCATGCAAGTACAAAGGATTTGGGCCTTTGTGGGCCAAATAATATTTATTGGATTAAAAGGGTCTTGGACCCAAGTTGCCTTGATTTGCCAAAGCCATAGCTGAAGAACTGTATTTTGCAGCAGATCTGTATTCTGTTGCAGGTTTGTATTCTGCTGCAAATCACTTTTCCTTGCATTTCTTAGCGTAAGTCTAAACTTTTATTTCTTCTCTGTTTTCTTTGGGTATTTCTTGCACTTCGGTCTTCTTGGCGGGCTTTTGAGCCTTGCTTTTTACTGGGCTTTCTTCCTCATGGGCTTTTGAGCCTTGCTTTTTGTTAAGCATTCCTCTTTATGGACTTTTGGGTACGAATTTGCAAAAACTCAACAAAGACTAACAAATGCACCTTAGTGAACATTTCAATGTGTATTAATTACCAAGTCTTTTATTATATATGTCTTTTGATTCAAGCCTCGATTTGCTGATCTTTCATTATTTCGTAGTGTTTCTATAACTTGAACAATATGTTTAATTTTCACGAAGAATATCTTGATGTTTGCATGATACTCCAACAACATGATTAAATACACTTGTAACCAAGCTAAAAATAAATTTATAATTTGGATGTGAATTTTTAGTTGAAGCAACTAATATTACTTGAAGCTGGAGTGCAAAGTATACGTAACGAATATAATAATAAGTAGATGGATAATCATCCAAAAAGTGTGTGTGTGTGTTTTTTTTTTTTCAATCTATTCAACTCACATTACATATTGTTTGCTCCATTATTTATTCTTGTCCTCACATTATGCTAATATTTAAACCATGCTTGTGAATATCTTGAGATTCATTGTAGCCATGAAACGCTAATCATTGTTGTTATAGAACGTAAATACATTAATCTAGTAACACGTTTAAACGAGTTCAAAACTTTTTTAGGCGTGATTTTTACTGCTCGCATATAATTTTTTGAAAGCTCTGATTTTTTTATTAAAAAAAAAACTTCACATTTTCTTTAGGGGGCTTTATTATGTGCGCTATAATAATCCTAAACGTATGTAGCTTCTCTTTTTTTTCCCCATTTTTGAAATCCTATAATAAAAAATAGTCTTTATATACTTTATCACCGGTGTCAGTTTGAAAAAGATAACAATACAAGCAATATAATATGTAACATCTTCTATAATTTTATATTCCAACCAACTAGTATGTTCTTTGAATCAAGCTAGATTAAATTAACAGCAATACTTTGCCAATTGGCTTTGTGAAAAAAGAATGTTAATTGGTTGACAAAACCCCTTATGTAGATATGTTTTTTGAATTTGATCTCATCATTACCATTGTAATCCAGAATTGTCCATCCTAAAAAAGGAATTGTAAGAAAAATTTGTAAAATATACCTCGATACAAGTCTATTTAGAATTTGATTTGGACACATTATTATGTTCAACAGTTCCAAGTCTCTTCATAATTTCAAATAGCCACACTATTTTGCCGTAATTATATATGGTAACCATACCGTTAATAGCCGATACAATTTTGAAGACAATACAACCGAGCAGAAAGATATATATCGAATTTGGTAAACATAAATGTAAAGAATAAAAATATGAATTTCACTAACTGATCACTTGTTCATCCCAATGTCACTTTTCATGACCAAATAAAATGACCAAGCTGTTGTTAATAAACCTAGACAACATCAACACTCAAGCTTCTATGTCTATGAACCACATGAAAAGACAAAGCATAATGGAAAAGAAGTAAAAATAAATAATAATAAAATAAATAAAAGAAAAAGAAGAAGAAGATGAAGAGGAAGAGGAAGAAAAGAATGATGATTACAGCCTTTTTACAAATGATTAATTAGATCACTCATCAGAACCTCCCAATACATTAACCATAACCTGCATGGCTCTCACTCTCATTTGTAAAGACAAAATGTAATCAGCTGTCTCTTGAAAGAGTCCATCCAATCCCATGGACTCACTGTTCGGAATGAGCCTCTTCAGGGTTCGAACCCTTCTCACAATCCCATTCGCCGGTTTTTTTGAACCTAGACGTGCCACCCTCTTCATCAAAATCCTCGTTGCCCTCTTGCTCTTAACATGTCCTCCTTTTTTCCTCATAACCCTTTGCTTCTTCACTTGCCAACTTCTCATATTGGCTTGGGCTCCCATATGTTGGCTACATAAAGACCCTTCTGCACTGCAACTTTGCTCATGATCATTCCCTTGAAGCAGCAGACCCTTCATATCAAGGGAAACAAGGAGGGATTGTGGAGAAACTCCCATATTTCAAAATTTTCAATCAAACTTTGAAGACTTTTAAGCACACACCGTACAACTTTAGTTGCCTAGATAACTAGCTAGATAAAACCCCTGTAGCCCAAATGACACAATGAGTGCTTTTATATGGTGATTTGGGACATGGGTTGGTGGCCATTGAGGATAACATAACACACACAAATTGTTTAAAAAAAAGGCGGGGACCACATAGACAATTTCATAGAAGGAGTCCAAGAGAATGGGATACAATATATACATGAATAATAGAGAGCCAAGCGTCCCAAAGGTGTTGCTTGTGTCGTTGGGCATGTTCTCCAACTCAATCCACATGCACCCACATGATTGTTCTTCACCACCCAACCCCCCTTAAGCCACCACCTTTCATCACACACCTCCATCTCTCATGAAAACACCCTGGATTATTCCTCCCCCACTTTCTAAATTCAATGCAAATATAAATGTGAAATTGGGGTCCCCTTAATTTCCTCCTTCCAGCTCGATAAACATGGCGATGAAAATATATAGGCCTCTAGGGTTTCTGGTGGTTATAGCCATGTTCCCAAACAGGAAACCTATATATGAAAACTATTATAAATTATATGGCTTACTTGGCAATATTTGTGTTCAGAATAGTGGACAATTCAGATCTTAATGTTGGGATAAGGTAGATTTTCTTCTGACATTCATGAACCCCATTTTTTTCTCATCAAAATTATGATTGTTTTCCTAAACACCTATCTGATAAATCATGTTCTAACATGTCTGGTTCATAGTACGGCGGTGAACATAGATAAACTTTAAGACAATCTTAAAGACAAAGATGCATGCATCTTTGTCAGTGATATACTTTGGAAGAGATCCCAGGCTTAACATTAGTGTAGAATCTTTTTTTGTTTTTTCCTTGTTTTCTGGACAACAAATAAAGACTGATTTTAGGCACGTTATCTTCCAAATTAATCACAAGCCAGTGATTAAGTACTCTTCATACAGAAAAATAATAACAATTCAGGATAAGCAATACATTCTCTTATATATTATCACAAAATTCATTTATGTTTTCAGAAAATGAAAAAAATTATCAAGTATACAATATTTCCGAGAATTATTGATTTTTTTTTAAATTATTGCTTGCTACCTATTCTAGTTTTGGACAGAACTAATATTACTGGTGGCGGTTCATGACTTGAAGGTATAGTTTCTTTCGTTCCTCTGCTTTTCACAATAGCATGAGCTCAAGAACATGCAAGCACATGCACTTGTAGTAAATGCTACGTCTACCAAGTAAATAAAACAAATGGCTATTTCTCTGGCTAACATATATCTAAGTCTATGGATCGTATGGTCTTAAAGCCATATGTCCTTACTGGATCTTTGGAATAGTGGGGCTTTTCACTTTAATTGTTTGTGTTGCTTGTAATTGTAATACAGGTAGGAAGGAGTGTGTTGTTGTATTGTTAGGATGTTCTTTTCATGTATTTCCCTTGGTTGGTACGTATTTATTTTTCTTCTATTTACCGGTAAACACAAACAAAGTGTATGACGGCTGTGCACATGCGTGGATGAAACTCTAGCTAATTATAGTCATGCATTATTGACGAACTTTCTCTTTAATATAGTATTTTACCATCCAATACATTATAAAACACATTCTACATTTCCATTGGTATGTAAGCCACTAGGTTATGATTTTATTATTATTAATAATTCAATAGTTATAACCTCCATGAATTTAAACTTTAAATGTTTATGTTGAAAATACTAAAAGATGCTAATTGAACTATAAAATTTTAAGGCTTTTCCTGCACTTCCTTAACCGAACTATTAGTACTTTAGTAGAGAGTAGTTAAATCCAAGAATAGTGGACCTAAAGAGAAAATTCTCACAAAAGTGAATGAAAAAAACACATACATGATATTGAGAAAGTATCTACACTAATTAAACCCCATACCGCAGAATAAAAAAATTAAAAGGATTTCTCCATTTGAAATGAGTTCTCACTATTTTTTAAATGAAATATAGATGATCTCATCTTGGTTTAATGGAAGCTTGTGCCAAATATTTTATGAAAAAAATTCCATTAAACTTAACTAGGTGGCAAAAGGGTGGCTCTACCATCATTAATAATAACATTAATTTCTAGCTAGGATTATAATTTTTAATACAAGTCTCGTGTACAAACGGACCATACCATGTGCCGAAGAATGAAGAAGCAGAGAGGAAGCCCTAATGAATAGTTGTGGGCCTAAGTGGCCCATAATGGTTACACACACGATTCACAGTACTTTCCTTTACGTTTTCTTGGAGTCAAGGAGTGAGCAGCCATGTTCTCCATGTGCCTGGAAATACTAATTTTAATTAGGAAACGTTTTTAGGTTTTAAATGGCTAATTTTGTCACTGAGTTTTGTTATAAATGTTATTTTGCAGGGTGCTTTAGGAATCTATGGGGGAGGTGGTTACTACTTACTACTAGTGGCAGCCAATCAGCCATCGTGGCAGATAGAAAGTATGTTTTCATGTCCACATGTTCATGTGCTTGATTACGTGGTCACATGCACTTCATAAATTCTCATCCACAATCCACAATACTATCATCATTCCCTTCTTTTTCTTTTCTCTTTTAGTTAATCCCTTAACATTATTTTTTTTTTAATCTTTGTTGAGAATTTACACAAATTTCCAAGTATGAGAGAGGCCAAAAATAGAAAGAGTAAATTCTCAGATATGTGAGAAATGAAAAATAGAAAGAAAATTAACACATGCAAAGGCAATCATATGACATAAAAAACTACTTTGATCGGCAATTAGCCTATGTCCATGGAGTTGTTGATAATTAGTTTTCAAGTCCAAATACTTCATTGTATTATCGGGATGCACTTTATAAGGAGTATTATGATCTTCCTCCATAATCTGCCTCCTTAACTCTTCAATTGCAATAATTTCACCATTTTTTTAAAAAAATGCAAGATATGGCAGAGCAATTTTTCTCTCTAAAAAACACGATAAACCCCAATCTGAAGTAACAATATTTGTATCCTACATAGCAGATTCACAATAAGCTAAAAAACGCAATACAGAAAATCAAGCCTCATACAATCTCGCATTAAAAATTGTAATACTTTTATATCGAGTTAAGTTTATAATTCAAATTAAACACAAACTAGGTTTCATGTATGTAGCCTAACAATCTTTCCTTTTAAAGTTTTGTTCTATATTTACCTTTAGTTTATACTGCGTCTTTCAAACTTTTTAGTCCATATTATTAATTTACAGAGCAATTTCCTAAAATCTGAAAGTTCAAATAGCGTATATAACATCAATGAACGCTAAGACCCTCAAATACAAAATTACCAATACAAGTTTATACACAAACAATTTATGTGCGGAAAGATAAATATAAGCTAAACCCAAATTGATAAAACACTCTAAACGAAAATCAATCACAAACACAGCAGTAATTAAAAGATAAAGAGTAAGAGAAGAGAGATGCAAAAAGCTTCATATTGCATCCGCCTTCCTTGGCATCTTCCAATGCTTCTCAAGCTCCAAAAACACTCAGCACTCTAAATGAGTGTGGGTAGTGTTTGGATACAAATCTCCTCTCAATAGGTATAACAATGGGAGAGAGAATGAGAAGAGACTACAAAGATTTTTCTTTAAGAATGAGTAGCTCTCTCTCTAATGAGGTGGGTGTGTTGTAAAAATCTCTTAGAGTTTTTCTCTTTGAATAGCCACACATACATTTCATAGGTATAATGGTATTTATAGTAGGGTACGTGAGGAATGTGAAAAGTCAGTTTTATGCAAACAGGGTATTCTGGCGACTTGGCCTCACGACTGGAACAAGTAGCGAGTTTGAGTCGCGAGATAACTTCTAGGCTAGATTGTACTTTTTGTCCTGTAGTGCTCCAGCTGTCGTGACCCTTCAGCTTCCTGCATGCTTTACACGTGTCGCACTTTGGTGACTTGCTAGTTGCGAGATCTAGTTGCAAGACTCCTCTTGAATGCACGCAACTTGAGTTTCTTCACACTCTCTCACACATAACCCTCACATTATTCCCACCTAAATACAGGGTTTCTACATGCTAAATTACAAGCAAATTTGGCATGAAATAAAACCAATACATGGTTGATTAAATTCAACCTTACAAAATCAATGATGGTATTGAGACATTTGCAAAACTTCATAGGTTAAATTGACACA
Organism: Castanea sativa; assembly: GCF_040712315.1. Lineage (NCBI taxonomy): Eukaryota > Viridiplantae > Streptophyta > Magnoliopsida > Fagales > Fagaceae > Castanea > Castanea sativa. The sequence continues at coordinate 17,273,436 of NC_134022.1, forward strand.
AAATAAATGGAATTTTGTCACATAATTTAAGGACCAAAAAAAAAAAAATCATTAAAGCCCTTTCATTTTGATACAGCTTTTGCTCCATTGTCCCCATCAGCCATAATAAGAGGCCCAACACCTTCACCAAGTGTGGGGAAACATTAGTACGACACAAAACACTGAAACAGTCCGTTTACTCAAAGTATGGCCCAAAAGAAATCAAGCCGAACTTAACTAGCTAGGGCTCCGTACAAAAAGCTTAATAAGAAGAATATAAAATCTCCCTCTCTCTCTCTCTCTCTCTAAAATCTCAAAGTCTCTGTTGTACATGCATATGTAGATAGATACAATACAGAACAGTTGCACTTGCACAAGAAGAGTCATATTTCAGGTTTGTGTGTGAATCTAATATCCACATCCAATGACAAAAGCACCAAAACCCTTCTTTCTCATTGGATGCTGTTAGATTCACGCACAAACTCGTAATCTGTCTTTTCATTTTTTTTTCCTGTACAAAGCTATAACTGTATTCAGTTACAACAAGGCCCAGTAAAAACCACCTGAAGATTCTCTGTTCCGGTACACACTGCAATACCTTAAGCCTCCTCCTTTGTTTTGTTTTTTTAATAAATAATTTCTTTCGTTTTACTTTCTTTTGTAGCTAATATTTATTTTAAATTCTTACTCAAATTTGTTTTGGTTGTTGAAATTTGGCACATGAGTTCTTGCTAATTAAACTAATAAATCTAAATAGTAAGATATTCTTCCTATTAGCTAAAATAGATGGTGCAATTGCTCCAAGATTGTAAGTTCAAATTTTTTTGCATTAGTTCTTTCAGTTTCTTAAAATTTGTATTCTGTAAATCTGAAAACAATTATCAATGGACAATATGATAGTAATCTAATTATAGAAAGTTTGCTCTACATGATCAAAAAGAAGTGAACGATTTAATCAAATTATATCCAAAAGGCAAAGATGAAAAAGTACAAGAATAGTAATTTATTATTGTTTGTCTATGTAAGCAATTTTTTTGTGTCTGTAATATTAACCTTATAAGAACAGGGTTTTAATATTAAATAAGTGAAAGATCCCTTTGTCATTTCCTTCAAGATCAAGCATTAATTTCAATGATTCATATATATATATATATATATATATATATATTTTTTTTTTTTTTTTATCAAAAAAAAATTTAAAAAGTGCATCTAGGCGTGCTTTTGTGCTTCTTCAAAAAGCACTTAGGGGCTTTGAGCTTTATCAATACTATTCTTACCAATTAAGAACAATAAGTCTACTTGTATACTTTTTTCCCCAAAAAAAAAAATCCGCAATTGATGAGGTGGCAAGTTCTCAATATTAGATAGTAAAGTGGTGGTGTTAACAATTTGCTATGTCAACCTTTGTGAAAACAAAATGCTCAGAACAGAATCAGAGAGCAATCAGTTACACATAGCAGAATCATAGCAAACACCATTTATTATTATTATTGGTAAGTTACACATGCACCCACTGAGTCTTGAACTCAAGACCTCATCCTCTCCTAGAACTTATATGAGGTGGAAGTGTTAGTTGAAGAACTCATTAGTGCAGAATTAGAGCAATAATTTATTTTCGATTAGTAAGTTACAAAAGCACCCAATGTGTTTTGAACCCACGACCTTTCCCATAAAACTCGTTAGGGGGAGGAGATGTGAGTTGAGCTAGAGCTCATTGTCTTAGAATCAGAGCAGTCATATAGTTGATAACTAAACAAATGAATGAGTTCAATTTCAAATGGCACTTTTCCCATAAGAATGGGATTGAGGGAGAGGCTGTGGGTTTAAGATCCACAACCTAGATGGTGGATAGGTGTGTCAGTGTGTGTAAGTTTGGGTTATTTCAAAAGAAAAAAACTATAAATCATTGCTAATGATCAAGCACAATTAAATGGTACGTGAGACTCACTGAACCTTTAGGCAAACAATGTAGTGTAGCTTTAAAGTTGCATTATATATATATTCGCTTACAATAAGTGGGGAGGGGATTCAAACTCAAAGTCCTCCTTATTTGAAGAATCAGGTAATACCATTGAATTACAAGATTCATAGTCATTGAATTTCTAATATTGTTAAATACAACTTAGGTTTAGAAAGTCTTTTAGGTGTGTGGCTTGCTTGTGACTTAGAATGTGCTCTTTGTCCATTATGGTTTCTTTAAGTCAATGAAATGTAGCTGAAATGGCATCTCCTCTTCTTATGGGAACAAGGTAGAGGGGTGAGGTGGGTTTTTGAATCCATTGAGTATAATACTATAATTGGCAAGAAAAAAAAATGATGGGTTCTCTAAAATAGCCTAGATGAATGAAATTTGCAAATAGAATGGTAAAGTCATAACCAAATGTTTAGAGACTTAAAGTGAGTAAAATAGGAAATACTCTAATATTAAAGCAAACTAGTGGATCCCAATTATCTCAATTGATGTGATAAAGAATAATCTTCATGGAATGGATGACATGGGTTCAAATCCTATTCCTATGGTATCTGAAAAAATAAAAAGAAAAAAGAAGCAAACTAAACTAAAGCACCAAAGCCTTAATTTTACAAATCTAGTATTTTTGGTTTACTCCAAATCTTCAATATAGTCCCTTCACTTTTCTCCTCCAGAAGCTCCTCTTCCTTCAATGTCTGTTCATATTGTTGCTGATTATAATAATGTCTAACGTCTAAAATAAGTTCCATTCTCTTCAAATGCCCTCACAAGCTTGAAAATTAACTGGTTTGGAGCTTTACTGTCACCCATCTGAGCTTTATAGTTTAACAGAATTGGATGAGCATTTGTTCTTAAATATCCTTCCACAAAAACTTTGAAATCTATAGGCGGGTCCCTAAGCATGAAACGCATGGCCTTGCACATTTGCATTAAAACCTCCTTGTTATAACACCCGCTGAGATAAGGTTTGCTATTGAAAACCAAATCTCGGATTGAAACAAGTACCTGTACTATAATGGATTTTTTGGGTTTCCAGCTTTGTTCTTTATGTTCGTACCATTGATGCCAATACTTCAACAGGTTGAGGTTAACCTTCCCATTCCGTTTAAGGTTTGAATTCACATCAAGGCCAAGAAAGGTAGAAGAGCTCTGGAGGCTGAGCTGGATAATTGCTTGGAAACTGTATGTCAAAGAAGAACAAGACATGGGAATAAGAGGTACCTTTAGGACCTACTATCACTGCTTTCATTAGATCCTGCCTTGACTTGTAAGCTCTTATGTAAATCGAATCAGGAAGATTTGCCTCCAATGTTTTCATCTGGGTAGAACTGATCGTGGAAGAACTGATGATCAGGAGGGGATTTGGAAATATTGCAAAGTTGCTGAACTTCCAACACATCGTCTCAAGCTTGTCTATTTCTTCTGCAATATCTCCATATTGCCTTGTTGATTTAAATGATTGATCTTCCATGTGAAATTCTTTGACAGATTTTTTGGGTTTTAACATACTGTTGCTTATGACTTTCATATGTGGCGACTACTTGTATACTTATTATATGTCATTAGAGAATTTGTAGAAAAGGATTATCCTAGTATCAGAATTTGTTTAGTGTTGAGTTTCTTATTCCAAAAGACAATAGATGTAGATAACAATTTAAACGGTTGTATTAGGAATTGCAATTTTAGTGCAACTCTTTTATTTCTACTTCAGTTTGATTTAACAAGCTAGAGTTAGTAGTCATATGAAATACCTTTTATCTTTGGTCACAGGCAGGCGATGAATGAGAAAAAAGAAGCTAAATTCATGGGTCGAAAGCTTGCATTCAGCCCGATTTTAGAGTCAGTTAGCTGTTGTTATAGTTTGGCCCAAGATATTCTTGCTTAAAGGGCGAAAATGACCAAATACCACTTTTGGCCAAAATTTTTAGCAATCTACCATTATTTTGGAAATATTTAAGAATGTACAATATTTTTGGAACTTGAGTTTGTAAAATTTGAGTTTGCATTTGTTTGGGTACATTTCTTTACACGTAATATTTTTTAAATGACACCTATTTATTTCTTTTCAAAGGTCACAAACAAATTATTGGGCATGCCTAAATATTATTTTTTTTGACTATCACTATGCTAGCGCACAACTTTTCTCCTTTCTATCACAAAATTGGGCTACAAATGCAAAACACTATGGGACCTAATATTTTCTCATAAAAGCCTGAATTATTTATTGAGCGAGATAAAATCTAATCCTTTCTAAAGCTCAAGAATTTTATACTTAGCAAAGATTCGAAAAACCCATGATTCAAATTCATGGCAATACTATTTTTCCGATAGGATTGAACTCCATGATAAAAGCTCATGATTCAAACCCATAGCAAATTATTCGCCAAAAAGCCTAGTTCCCACTGGTAATATCAAAAACCCAAAATTTCATTGGCAATATCAAAAGCCCAGTTCCCATTGACAATATCAAAAGGCCAATATTCATTGGCAATATCAAAAGCCCAGTTCTTGTTGGCAATACCGAAAACCCAATTTATGTTGGCACTATTTTATCAAAAAGCCCAAGATTATTAACGCTTGGCAAAGAAAAAAATATCATGGTATAATTATTGCTTAAATATCACTATGGCAAAAACCATGGCAAAAACCATGGCAATCGTCTTATGAAAGCTCATAGGGAGTTATCTTGAAGATTATGTTCTCATATTATAAACCCATGAAATACATGGTCATCATTTGCATCACAACATCCATAATATATACCTCCAACACTCATGGTAAATATTCAATCCCACAAGTTTATTATTTACATTATGATGCGATTATTAGAAACCATGAATATTATTTACGATATGGAATTCATCATAGTAAATGTTACTAACAAAGGTATTTTGAAACTTGTCCTATTGTTTCAAACATTACAACTAATTGCCCAAAGGCCTATTGCAAGTATCTATGAAAAACCCAAAATATTTACTAATAAAAGTCCATGAGGAATGAAAACCTATGGCAACTTGTGTTGTTGATGTCTATTTTGTAGGATGCATACAATCCAACCCAAAGGAACCAGCCCATGTGAGTAAGCCTAATCCAAAAGACCCTAGCAAGAGGCAAAGGATTGAAAGTGGACAACCAGCCCTTGTTCATTTTTGACCAAAGTACAGCTGGAGGCCCCTACAAGAGAACCAAGTCTTTGAGGATGAACTAGGGGCTGTCCCATCAGCTTTCTGTCACCCTTTACCTGACGTGAACAGTGCTCGAAGGTTGTGATGTCAGCTGAAATCTAAAGGGTGATGGAACTCCATCATCTTCCTCAAGACTGTACCTCCAGCGAAAAGGGAGCTGAAACCAAGTTATCCAAACCTTAACAAATTGATGCTATAAATGTCAAAAACGTTCAAGACATGATTCATGTGCCAAGCACATGAATCCTAAAGGGGAAAAATTGGAAACATGTGGTTTGGAGGGAATAAATGGATCTTCAACAGAACCCCCTGAAGTGAACTTAGAGTTTGACACCTAGCTTGGGGTGTTGAATCTTACTTCTTGGGGTCCAAATCTCAATTGCAGCATTAGGATTCGTTCTTGATACATGCCTTAATCCCATTGGTTAAGCTCAACCCAGGAGTTTTGGCATTTAATGCAAAACACTCAAAAATCCCATCATGTGTCATCTATTACCTAAAGAAGCAAGGCAGCCCCTAAAGTAAATCTCCTACTTCTAGCCAAATCCTAGGAAGATTAACCTTCATTCACTACCTCTAATCAGTTCTATGTTTTTTGGATTCTTGTTAATTAATACTTCTCTAAAACTCCATTATAAAAACATAAGCATCTTAGTCCACAAACACGTAGCTGCTCTCTCTGAACCTCTTGATTTGTTTGCCATTTTTGCTTGTGATTCAGCGCTCCTTAAGCTCACCACTCATTCCCCTTAGACCACACTCACCTAATCTCAAATATTCTTCTTTTCCTCCTTTACATAATCACAGCTCATAATGCTTGCCAATTAGCCACAAACAGCCTACTACTTACTAAAGCCTTAACCTCAGCATTAATTCCATCCCACTCATTCAAAACAGCCCACATTACCCCATTCATACCTCATGCACATATACTCCTTAAAGTCTTAGTTTAATACTTGTTGCACTGAGCTGGGATCTTTCTCTCCCTTCACACCATGCCAATTAATCATTTTCTTCTTCCTATGGAACCTTCAATTTTTACATTTTGTTTTATTGTTGAAGGATATAATGTACTTGTAACAATGAAATTTTTTCCTCATATTGATGTAATGATGGCTGAAAGTACAATAAATTCCCCTAACCGAGGCACACAAAGACCCCTAGGAGCAAACACCTTCCTAAATATTTTTAATCGTTGATTGCTGGACTTTTTAAGTGTAATTTCACCTTTACCACTGAAGAATTTACATTTCTGGACTCTAAGTGTAATTAAAACCTTTGCCGCTGAAGAACTTACTTTTCTGGACTCTGTAGTGTGATTTCACCTTTACCGTTGGAGAATTTATTTTCCTCGTACTATTAGTATAGGACCACTAACGTATTAATTAAGTGTGGCAAAGTGTTTTCTATTAGGCTTTTGTTGCTGTTTTTTGTCAAAGCCTTTTATGTCTTGCTTGGATAGGCTTGTCACCACACCGAAAGCCTTTGGGCGCCATCTCAAGAGCCCATAGTTGAGTTTTGGCTTGGCTTTCCGATATGTTATTCAGAGGCATCAATTTCACCCTTGACAGCAGTGTAACTCAAGTTTCAGGAACTCAAGCTCCATAAAAATAGCCACTTTGGCACTTGTTGAGGTGGATTTTTTTATTAAAAAAAGCCACGTGGAACTCGAGTTTTGTAAAATTAAGCTTCTTGTAAACAAAACTCGAGCTCTTAAAGCTCGAGTTATAAAAATTTGAACACAGAGTTGTAAATTGTTATTCATACTCGAGTTTGCAAAACCCGAGTACTGTGTATAACTTGATCTCTCAATAGTAATCTCATACCTTTTGTAAGTCTTATAAGGTGCAATTATAAACAATAATTGGTGAGGTTGGTGAATACTTTTCTTATGAGAATGAGTTTGTTCTAACAACTTTCTTTCCTCTCAGATTGGTTGGTTGAAGCATCAAATACAACTTTTGAGGTGGCAAATTGAAGCATCAAATACAAATTTCACTATAGCTACAGGTCATTAAAAGAATTCCTATCAAAACTCTCAAAAAATTTAGGGTTCGTTTAGTACGTGTGTTTAAACAACAGTTTTCAGTTTTTTTTGGAAATAAGTGTGGGTGAAAAAGTCTATGAAAATATGTGTAATGTTGTTTAAAAATTGAAAACATGTGTTTAAGTTGATGTACCAAACATGCCCTTAGCATTTAACATCTTAAAAAACCACTTTATTTATTTTAACAACTCATTTTATAAAAGAACATTAGCATTAGAAGTGTAAAAACCACTTAGTTGCTACTTTACAATCTAGATCTTTAAATACATGCTACATCTGAGGGTGGATATTTAAAAATTTATACCATCTGTGAATAGTAAGCTTATATATATACAACCCTCCTATTTATGGGTTGTAAAAATAAAAATTAATATTTTAATGGAGAGAGAGGAAAAGTGGGGAGAAAGAGATGGGAGAGGAGAGAAAATTGATTTGTTTATATTATTTTTTGGTATGGTTTATATTATTTTAGTATGTTGTATGTAAAAATAGAAACTGAGATGTTGGGTAAGTTGTAAAGTGGGATGATAAAATAAATAAAGTAAGTTCGAGGATGTATAATAGACATTTTTTTGCATTCCTGGATGCTAATGCTTAATACACTCAACATCAAAGGTTCTATATTTTTTAGCACTTCATTTAAATATTTTTTTTATTATTTCTTTATTCTTCAATATATATTTCTTTCTCTCTCTTCCTCTCTGTCTCTATCAAACCAACAAACTCACACTGACCTTCTCAACGCAGCAAACCAATACCCACCCCATCCACCTCCGTTGGAAAAAAACACTAGCCACCCATACCCACCTGTCTATCCAACAAACTCACACTCTTCCATCTCAACCCAGCAAACCCATATCCATCCCAGCCACCACCACTAAAAAAAAAAAAAAAAAAACACTAGCAAATGCAAAAAACCTTGAAAAACCCACAGAGACCAACAAAGATTCACCACAAAACCCAGAAAACAACAGCATCCACAAAACCCAAAATCAGTGACCCACGGAGACCCACAAAAATTCAAATCGGTGACCAACGGAGACCCACAGTTCACCACAAAACCCAAAAAAACAACAGCATCCACCATCAGAGATTTGAAGACAACACCACAAAACCCAAAATAGGACCAAATCTCAGCCACGATATCAGCCACCACTGGGGATTCTAGAGAAGACATCAAACCGAATCTCAACCACAATCCACCAAATCAAACCAACAACATCCATCAAATCAGAGAAAATTGCAGCCATGATCCACGATCCACGACCACCACGATCCATTGGTGAGAAGAAGGAGAGAAAACAGGTGAGAAGAGAGGGAAAAAGAAAGAAAGAAAGAAAGAGAGAAATGACACTAGAACAGAGAAGAAAGAGAGAAGAAAGAGGGAAAAAAGAGAAATGATATTTTAAGGAAAGGTGGAGAGAGAATAAATATAATATTAGTTTTTTTTAATACATTTCTACAGTGAGCTGCTAGAGATGGTAGCTCATTGTAGCAAGGTATTAAAAATTATAGCATATAGCATGTTTGATGTAGTGTGTTTTTTGTGTGTTATTTGTTATTAATATCATTTTTTGCATTATAGCATTCTTGATGTGAATACTCTAATAAATGGTTTAAGATGGTTTTGAAGCTTCTTGAGGATGCCTCTTATCTTCGGATGGGACTTCAAATGTGCTGAGATTCAATTGAAACATTTCTTCAAGCAAGTGTACTGTCTATGACGTGCATGACATTTTACTTTTATAATTTGTTTACAAAGAACTCGAGTTCTATGTGGCTTTTTTTCATTAAAAAAAATCCACCTCAGTGAATGCCACGGTGGATATTTTTATAGAACTTGAGTTGCTGAAACTTGAGTTATAAAGCATACTCGAGTTTCACAAATAGTTTTAAGAAAGTAGCAGATTGTTATTTACAAATAGTGGTATTTCACCGTTTTAGCCTTGCTTAAAGGCTATATTTTATTTGTCAAAGTTTAAGGGGCAAGAGAATCATAATAATAGCTATTATGCGTGTGATATGGGAAATCAAATCATAATCACTACTTGTGCGATGTATTTACTTAGCTTTGATTTTTAGGAAATCTGCATATTTCTTTAAGTGCAACGAGTAGCTCTAAGTTTTACTATAATTTTGGATATAAGAATGATGGAGAAAATATTATAATTTGGATGGATAGATCGAACAGTGGAGAAGAAGAATAAATTTGGTCAATTCTGATTCCAAATTTTTATTAGGGTTAGAATTTTGTTATTGGATGGACGCTATCTTAGAGAAGTCCTATAGGTAATTTTTTTTTGACTACTATGTGCACTTCTAATGATTATGCTCTTTATTATGAAACAAAGACACTAGTTGACTTTTGGTGTTCATTCTCAAAAAAAGAAAAAAAGTTGACTTTTAGTGCAGGCGGGTAGATCTCTTATTCAAAAAAGAAAAAAAACAATTCGAAACTTTACTAATTGAGCTAACTAGAACCCACAATCCTATATGTAATTTGATTTTGTGTGTGTAATTTTTAATGTTTTGTTTTAGACATTTAGGGTTCAAATTTCATATTCCCAAGTATCAAATTTTCAACAAAAAAAGGCTTTGTTTTTATGGTAAATTCATTCTTTTTACTATCATAAATTATAATAAAGGTATAAACATATTTTAGAAACAATATAATATCTAATTTTCATTCTTTGTTCTTAGTATATGAGTTAAGTTAACTGGTTAAAATTCTCAGTTTGGTATGACAATTTTGTATTGAGATTTATAATCTATATATATATATATATATATATATATATATATATATATATATATATATAAAACTGAAGCCTCTGTAACTCTCACAATTTTTCACGTTAGCTCAATATTTAAATTAAATTATTATTATATTTAAATAAAATTATTTTTGTTTAGTCCAAATTTAACAATGAGTGAAACTCTATCTCTCTAACAAGTCCAACTTAAACTCAAATTCATCATTATCATTTTTTTTAAACAAAATTATTTTTGTTTAATCCAAACTTAACAAGAAGTGAAACTCTATCTCTTTAATAAGTCAAATTCAAATGTTGATAATCTATATATAAAACCAAAGCAAAAAACAGAGACTAACGTAAAAAAAAAAAAAAAAATGCAAGCAATCTAATTCAACTTTCTTCTTTGATTAATAAATTTTATATTGATTTTTTTATATTGTTATTATTAATAAAATTTCAATTCAACATATGTGGATATTTGTTTATATCTAAGATTTTATTTCTATCTTCTTCTTTTGTTATGTTTAGAATGGATTTTCTTTTGAGTATTTGGGTTAATCTCCATAGGGGTAGAGGGTGTGCCAGGCTCTGTTGGGATCTTAATGGAAGTGGGAAATTCGATATTCGGTCTTTTTATGATAAGATTCGAAATGTAGCTCCTTCCACTTTCCCTTGGAAGGGCATTTGGAAAGCTAAGGTTCCTAAAAGGGTGGCTTTTTTTCACATGGACAGCAGCTCATGGTTAGATTCTTACCTTGGATAACCTTATGCTTCGTGGTTGCCCTTTGGCAAATTGTTGTTGTATGTGCTGATGTAATGCGGAATCTGTGGATCACCTGTTATTTTTTTGTCCGATAGCTTATTCTTTGTAGATGTATATGCTTCGGCTGTTTGGGATTGATTGGGTCATGCCAAGTTCAGTGATGGACTTATTATTTTGTTGGTATAATTGGATTGGGAAGCATAGTTCTGATATTTGGAATTTGTTTCCAGGCTGTTTATTGTGGACCATTTGGACTAAACGGAATCGACGGTCTTTTGAGGATGAGGGGAAAACTGTGGTTCAGTTATTAGAGCTTTGCCAACGGACCCTCTTTGATTGGTCTCGTTGTTGGGGTTTCTCAGATTGTTCTACCCTTATGGATTTTCTTTTGTCTATTAGAATAGATTAGGGGTTGCTTCTATCTTTTTGTTTCTTTTTTCCTTCGTTCACTACCGTGAACTCTTTGTATTTTTCTTGCTTTTCTTTTATTAATAGTATTCTCTTCTTACTTATCAAAAAAAAAAAAGACATTGTTTTAGTGGGTTTGGTTTTTGAGTTGAAATTTCTACTAATTATTTTTTTATATTGTACATGGCAGATAAAATATCTCTATTTTTTGGAGAAAAATCAAAACTGTAACCTATGTCTTCCAGTCTAGGGAATGTGTAGTAACTCCCGACATAGCAGTAAAAGCAAGATGTGTAGGCAGATTGACTCATCAAGTTCCCATTAACATTAACAATATGGCTATAAAAAATTCTCCTATCTTTTTTTCAGCCCTCTACGCCTTCAACAATGAGATTTCAAAAGACGATTCTTTCTTCCACTGCTTCCTGACAAATGATTGAATTGTGGGTTGAGGTATGGTGGTGCCATGGTGGGTTTGTTAGGTTTTTTTGGATTTGGGTTTTTTTGTTGAGGTGGTGGTTATAGCAGATCTAAGGTTAGATAATGGGTAGGTTTGTAGTGGGGGTGGTTGTGGGTTGAGATATGGTGGTGTGTTTGCTTGGTTTTTGGATTTGAGTTTGTCTTTGCTTAGTTTGCATTTTCACAGAGAGAGAGAGAGAGAGAGATGAGCAACAACCAAGCAAAAGAAGCAGAAGATCCAAGGGGCAAAGCCAAAATCATAGTAATAGATTTTCCCACAAACCTAGATGACAAAATCTCCAAACTGTAAAAAAATCTGATCTTGCTCTTAATTTCCTCAATTCCATTCCGCAAGGTGCAATTTTACTCTATTTTGAAGCACTCCCATTTCGATTCCATGCTTAGTTTCTATGGTACAACGTGTTTCCTGTATTGAGGTATGAGTGAATTGAACAGAATAGATTTAAGGTTAGAGAGAGAGAGAGGGACAAAGGAGGAGAGAGTTATCGTGAAGAGAGAGAAAAGAGAAGCTAACAGAGGCTAATGGTGTTTAGGGACAAAATTGTCTTTAGGGACTAAAGTGGTCAATTTTGAAATTTCATGGACTTGGTTGGTATTAGCCCAAACCTCAAGGGGTGTTAGTGGAATTTACCTTTATTATTATTAATCATTGCTTTGTATGGGCTGGCCTATAGCCTTCTATTCAATTGGTAAACACTTTTTGATGTTTCCAAGAGAAACATTTAGGATTCAAATGCTTGCTCGCTTGTTGTAAATTATTCTTAGAATTTTTTTAAGGAATTGATTTTTTTTTTTTAATATTAGTTACTCCCCACTATCAATTCCTTAATGCATTTGGTATGTTATATATAAATTTGTTAAATTTGGTTTGGTTTTGAAGTAGAATTTGGGAATTCTATAAATTTTGAAGTTTGATCTTAATTCTTCACCTTAAATGCTTTTTATTTAGGTGCATGTGATTTTTTGTTTTCCTATTAAAAGCTATGATTTTTAGTTGATTAATTATTTGTTTGGATTAATTTCAATTAATTATTTGTTTGGATTCAACATAAAAGATAACAGAATTAGGTATTATAATTTTGATATTGTTCCATGTTTTGAACTGTCTATAGTATTATTACTATGAATAAGTCATATTGCTACTTAAATTTGAAACTTGGTGTGTTGCTACTTAAATTTGAAACTTGGTGTGTCTTCCTCATATCATGGTCTTTATTTATATATTTGCAGTTTATATTAGTTTTGAGTGTGTGTATATATATATAACTATTGAGAGTTTTAGCTTTATTAATTTAAGAATTGCAAATTACTTTGTAAGTTTCGGTAACTATGCACTTCTAATTCAATAACGTTTAATGTTAGACAACACTTCTAAATTATGGAAAAATATAGAAGTTAAATATTTCTTCATTTAAAAAAAAAAGAAATACTATCTAACAAAATGTCTTTTTACTCATTGTTGAAATTTTTTCTCAAAGTCAATAGCTTTTCCGTGCATCGCACGGGTGAGTGACTAGTTTTATATGAAATGATGATATTTAATCAAAAGTTTTAATGTTAAAATACTTTGTATGGTGTTAGTTCTCTCCTTCCTCAAATAGCACGCACACACACATATGTAAACATTTTCAAAACTAACTAATTTTTTTTATTTCATTATCTTTAAAATGAGCTAAATAAAATATTATATGTTTTATGACTCACATGAAAAATTATAAAATATATATATATATATATATATATTTTAATTCTAACTAATTATAATAACATAAACTTACATTCATGAAAATAAGCCCCAAATAGGAAATTTTTTTTTGGTGGCCTGGAGTTTATTTGTGGTGATTTGTTGACTACGTGATAGTCCATAAAATAATTTACACTTTTAACAAGAATTTTTTTTTTCAAATTGTTGTGTTTGTTTTTTTATTGACCACATAAAATATAAATGTTTTTAGAGTAATATAAAAGAAGAAAAGGTTTGTGTTGATTTGAATTTTTCATCGTACCAAACAACTGAAAAATGTGATAAAAAAGGTTTGTAAATTGAATACTTTCAAGCAATTACTGATAGGGGTGTGCATCAAACCCATAGACCTGATGAAAATTACTCAGTCCAACCCAACTTGAGACCTTGGGTAGGTTTTCGTGGATTGGTATCTCCATTTGGAATTTTATTTTGAGCCTTAGGTTAGGTCGACTTTAAATCAATAGTTTTTTTCAATTCATCTGATCCAATCTAATCCACCATACATATAAGTTTATTGTTTTACCTTTACTTTAATTTTTTTTAGTTTGATGAAATTTTTGGTATTTTGAGAATTAGTTTTAATAAATGTGGAATATAATTTAAGTATATTATATAAATTTTAATAATTTATCCAAAATATTTAAATAACTGATAAAAGTCTATTTTTTTTATAGAGCATAAAAAAATGTATGTACAATCCGTTGATCCAAACCACATCCCCAATTCGAATCATGTGGGTTTGGTTAGGTTGAGTTTTACATGTAATGGGTTGGTAACTTCTGAACATGACAAGGTAGGGTTGGGCTAAGCAAACCCTCCTACCCATGCACTACCCATGCACAATCAAGTAACCATGACCTTATTTTCATTAACAAAAAAAAAAAAAAAAAACCATGAAATTAGCAAATATAAAAGCTTGATGGGCCACAAGGCCTTTTCTAAAGCAAATAGAGTGGAAAAATTTGTGAAGGCGTGGTTGGGCCAGTTTAGGTGCCCTAATGACTAATGAAGTAATGGATCACAAGTGTTTTTTTTTTTTTGCCTTGCCCTTTCGGCTACAAGAAAGAGTAATCGCAAGGGGCCCTACCCTACGAAAGCATGCATGCTTGCATTCATCCATGTATGGATGAAATGCCTACATATGTTTAATCTATGTATGCTACACGTATCATGTCATATGTATGAATGACTTGACTTAGATGCATCTCAAAGATAGTAATAGAGTCAAAAGTGTAAGGACATTCATGTTTAAAGTCTTTAATTGGGGTAGTTAAGTTAGTTTAGTTTAGTTTATAATTACAGTTGGTGGTCTAAAACATGGCTCACGTTAAATAAATAAAATTATCTTTTTGCATTTTTGACTTGGTCGGTGGGAGTGAAGTGAATGTTCTTTCATTGGACCGACAAGAAGAGAAAATGGATAATGCTATAGAAATATGGTTATTGCTTAAACGCGTCTTAACAAGCAATTGACCTCACTTTCTTTTGTTTCAAATGTTGATTTAACTCGTTACAATTCTCTATTTTTATGGTTACTTTTTGGGTAAGCCACAACTTTTTGTTTGTTTTGAAGGCTAGAAAATGAACCACATCGATTCACTGGGTCCATTTAGATTTTAAAATCCTTATACAGTATAAAAATCCATGTCTTTTTCTACGAAACCCAAGTGGTTTTGTGATTGTTTGATTGTGATAGATTGTTGATTGAAGATTGTTACTTCTAATTTTGGTCATTATTAGACATTTTCAGAATTTAAAGACTTTGAGTTTGAATTCTTCAACTTTCATAATAGCTCATTTTAGCTCTTTCTCGACGTGAGATCATCTCATCAAGCATCATTCACAGCTGTTTCTATATATTTCCCATGGGGAAACAGGTGGCGCCGCTTATGCCCTGTAAGACACTGACAAATGGCAAGAAAATTAAAACATGAATGTTTGCTGACTGTATTTTCCAAAGGTTGAATGTTAGAGATCTTTTCTACCAAAAAAAAAAAAATTTGTTAGAGATCTTGCCTAATTATTCCTTTTCACATATTTTTATGATAAGTTTTAATTAGTGCAATCTTACTTTTATATAAACTATTTCTGACATTATTTTTATTAACACTAATAATAATATATCATATCGTCTTGTGATTTTATTTTTTTAATGTTTAGATTTATTATATTTCATTTCCCCCTCTCATCTGGAAGATTAAGCTCTTTTTTTTTATAATTTTTTTAATTACAATAATTGTACCAAACTAGTATAAGTTGGAAGCAACCATGTGTTTCATGTCCATGTCCTTTCTTTTAATTTTTTAAAATATTATTTGTGAATTATTTTTGTTTTAATCTTTTGGAAAGGGCCAGAGGGGGAGGAGGAGGAGATTTAAGAGATTGGTCGAATGACAAAAAGAGATAGGAAAATAGAGTAGATATGTCAATCCTATTTAACATTTGTGTGGAAGAATGAAGGCCGGGTAGGCTAGCTACCATCTTTTTTATTTATTCTAGTGGGACTTTTAGAAGCAATTGAACTACTTTGAAAATGATCCAGTTACTTTATACCACTTTCTTATAACTTATTTTTATAATTTAAGATTCAAACTCCCACTTTTTAAAAACATAAAATTTTTTTAAAAATTTCAGGATTAGCTCCTAAGCAACCCCCATTCAACAACCCTTTTTCTCCCCTCTAACTTTCATTTTTTCATTTTTATTTGATTTTTTAGGGTTTGTTTGACTGGAGAGAAATGATAAGAGGGGGAGAGAAAATGGGGTGAGGGAGTTTCTCTCTAGGTCAACTTTTTAAGAGAAAACTAAAGAGAAAAGTGGGAAGGGATTGAATTTGATGTGAAATTACCATTTACCCTCCCTTTATTTAATGTTACATTTGTTGGCTCTTTTTCTTTCGTTCTTTTTATTTTTCATATCGAACGTAACCTTCTTATTTTATTTTTAGTTTTTTTTACTAGAATTTTTATTAGTTGTGTTAGTTTGTAGTAATTAATTTTTTTTATAAAGTATTAAAAAAGTTGTTTTTTATGTACTACGGGCATGAGAGTAAATTTATACAAACTACATTTTCTATTCTCACACTTCTACTGAACAAAATAAAAGAGTTTTTAATCTCTCAACTTTTCCATTCTTTCAACCGAACATATGGAGGAAAAATATTTTTTTTTATCCACTCATTTTTCCACTTCCTCCCCATTTTCTATTATCTCAATTTTCCATCCTCTCAATCAAACAAATTCACTTTTATTTTTATACTTTAATTGAGGTTGATATTTTGTTATATTTTCTTCACCATAGTTTTTGATCCAAGCATAATAATCCTTTGCCATTTTGTGGCATGTTTTTATGAGTACCATGTGCGTTCCATACAATATATGTAATGGTCCACATATCTGGGGAAGGTTTAGTTTGGTGGTTTGGAGAAAAAACACCCCGCTTCATCTATTTTTGTTTTTGTTTTTGTTTTTGTTTTTTTCATATTTTTGTCTCTAATTAAACTCGCAAAAATATCATAGGGCTTAAATGTACATAAGATTGATTAACTTGTAAAGAGATGCATATTTTTTTTAATGTCTTCATTCTAGAGTGAAACAAAGAAATTACCTGGTTGGTCTTTTTTGAAGCGGAAGTAGAGACAATTGGTGAAGTCAAAAGGTCCAATTAAAAAATATCTTCTCATTAAAAATGTTAATTACAAATCGAAAAAAACAATTTTTAATAATATTAAATTATACTTAGACTATTAGGTGAGACTACAAGAGGTCTATTTTATCTGTAACTAGTCGCTAATCCGTGTGATGCACAGAAAATGTATTGACTCTGAAAAAAAAAATCCAACAATGAGTAAATAGAGATTTTGCTAGTTAGTATTTAAAAAAAAAATGAAGAAATATTTAACTTTTATACTTTTCTATGGTTTAGAAGTGTTGTTTAACATTGAATGTTATTGAGTTGCAAGTGCATAGTTACCGAAACTTACAAAAATAATTTACAGTTCTTAAATTAATAAAGTAAAACTCCCAATAGTTATACACACACACTCAAAACTAATATAAACTGCAAATATATAAATAAAGACCATGATATGAGGAAGACACACCAAGTTTCAAATTTGAATAGCAATATGATTTTCTCGTAGTAATAACAATATAGACAACTCAAAACATGGAACAATATCAAAACTATAATACCTAATTCCATTATCTTTTATGTTGGATCCAAAAACATAATCAATTGAAATTAATCCAAACAAATAATTAATTAATCAACCAAAAATCATAACTTTTAATAAGAAAACAAAAAATCACATGGACCTAAATAAAAAGCATTTAAGGTAAAGAATTAAGATCAATCTATTGAAACGCAAATACCTAAAATTCCAAGACTTATAACTTCAAAATTTATAGAATCCCCAAATTTTACTTCAGAACCAAACCAAATTCAACAAATTTATATATAACATACTACATAAAAATTTATCGTTTCCAATGCTGGAAGACATAGGTTGCATCTTTGATTTTTCTCCCAAAAAATAGAGATGCTTTATTTACCATGTACAATAAAAAAAAAATAATTAGTAGAAATTTCAACCCAAAAACCAAACCCACGATTATTAACGCGAGTCTCTTTTTTTTCAACGTTAGTCTTTTTTTTTTTTTTTTTTTTTGAGTCCTATCATAATTTTTTATATAGATTATCAATATTTAAGTTTGAGTTTAAGTTAGACTTGTTAGAGAGATAGAGTTTCACTCATGGTTAAGTTTGAACTAAACAAAAATAATTATTGTGCTGACGTGAAAAATTGTGAGAGTTTCAGAGGTTTTGGTTTTATATGAGTTTCACTCCTTATTAAGTTTTGATTAAATAAAAATAATTTTATTTTAAAAAAAATAATAATGATAAGTTTGAGTTTAAGTTGGACTTATTATAGAGATAGAGTTTCACTTATGTTTAAGTTTGAACTAAACAAAAATAATTTTATTTAAATATTGTGCTGACGTGAAAAATTGTGAGAGTTTCAAAGGTTTCGGTTTTATATATAATAATTAAAAAAATAATAATAATAGAGTTTCACTGCTTATTAAGTTTGGATTAAACAATAATTATTTTGTTTAAAAAAAAATGTTGAGTTTAAGTTAAGTTGGACTTGTTAGAGAGATAGAGTTTCACTCCTTGTTAAGTTTGGACTAAACAAAAATAATTTTATTTAAATAAAATGATAATTTTATTAAAATATTGTGCTGATGTGGAAAATTGTGAGAGTTTTAGAGGCTTAGGTTTTATATATAAATAAATAAATAAATATATATATATATATATATATATATATATATATATATATATATATATATATATATATATATATATATATATATATAGTTTAGTCCCTAAAACTTAACTACTAAGTATTTTTGTTTCTGAAATGTCAGTTAGCACCTTAGATTTCTAAAATTTAGAAGATAAGCACTATTAGTCATTTTGCTAATTTTAATTGGGAAGATCGTTATGAACAATACTTTTTTTTTTTTTTGATTAGACAACTGAAAAGATTTATAGAAGAAAAGAAAGAAGGAATACATCAATAAACTCAGCAAGAGCAGCACCAAGGGAAAAACAACCTCTAAATTTATTACATCTAGAGCAAGTAGCCAAAATAGGAGCTGCTCCATTTGCTTCTTAAGGGTACTAGCTGAATTGGATATGGGGGATATGGGATGCCAAACTTGAATGGAGTTTTATAAGGGATATGCTTTTTAGAGCCAATTTACCAGAAGATTTGATAGGCCTTATTATGAGCTGTATCTCCATTGTGTCGACAAAAATTTTGTTTAATGGAGAAGCTTTGGAGCCGATTTACCCCTCGAGAGGAATAAGGCAAGGTGACCCATTGTCGCCATACCTTTTCATCCTTTGTATGGACTTTTTGGGTCAGCTCATACAAGAGAAATGTGAGGCCAAGTTATGGCAGCCTGTGAAGGCCTCACAAAGGGGGCCGGCCTTTTCCCACATGTTATGATCTAGTCCTTTTTGCCAAAGCAAATGCCACTAACTGCATTGCTATAAGAGATACCATAGATAAGTTTTGTAGACTCTCAGGTCAGACGGTGAATGAAGCTAAGTCCAAGGTCTATTTCTCACCCAATGTGGATAGAGATAGCAGGGAGTCGTTTTGTGATATCCTCGGGTTTTCCTCCATTCCATCTCTTGGAAAACATCTTAGCTTCCCCATTAGGCACACTGTTTCTTCATCGCAAGACTTTAATTTCATTCTTGAAAGGGTGAAAAAGAAATTGGAAGGGTGGAAGGCAAACTTGCTTTCATTGGCAGGCCGCACCGTGCTCATTCAAGCTTCTTCAGCTGCTATACTAGCTTATGTAATGCAGTGCAATCAAATTCTGGGAAAAATCCTCGAAGGCATTGATCGGGTGAATCGGAACTTTCTGTGGGGGTCATCAGAATCCACTCGGAAAATTCATTGGGTTGGTTGGCGTAAAGTGGTAAGGCCGAAAGAGGAGGGAGGGCTTGGGTTACAGTCAGCAAAGGGTAGGAATACTGCCATTCTTGCGAAGCTAAATTGGCGTTTTCACACTGAAAATGATGCGAAATGGGCCTTGGTTCTAAGGAACAAATAGTGCAATTTCAGAAGAGTTAATGCCATAAATGCGGTATGGACTCCTTTGCTAAAGGTAGCATGTGGACGATTGGGAGAGGGAGCACTTTAAGTTTTTGGCATGGCAACTGGACTCCAAAAGGGCCTTTTCGCCATCTGATTCATGGTCCTTTAAGCTGAGAAGAGGAGCAGTTGGAGGTGAAGGATGTTGTGGCGGATCTGGCATGGGATTGGAATTGGCTTCATTTTGATCTCCCTGCAGAGATAAAGGTCATGATCCAAACAATTCCAGTTTCAATCACTAACCAGGGATGAGATAAGCTAATTTGGAATGGCAATCCGAGAGGGTCATTTGATTTGAAGAGTGCTTACTCCAGCACATTAGATGCTGAGTCTAGTTCCTCAGTTAAATGTGGCTGGATATGGAAAGTTGAAACGCTCCCTAGAATCAAAACCTTCCTATGGCAATGTGCTCATGATAGTATAGGTGTTAAAGGCTGTTTGGTGAGAAGAGGAGTGGGGGAAGATGACAAATGTCCTGTATGCCAATTAGACTCAAAATTAGTTCTTCATGCTCTCAGGGATTGTTCGAGGGTCAGGGCTGTGTGGAATCAGCTAGGGGTGGAGGTTCGGAATCAGGGATTTTGGAACTCTAATCTCCAAGACTGGCTGAGCATAAATGGGAAAGCAAATAACAATTTTATTCGTGGCAAACCTCAATGGAGGGTTCTTTTCCCCTTTGCGGTGTGGTTAATATGGAAGAGCAGGAATCAATTGGTTTTCAATGGGAAAAACCCAAACCCGAACCTGCCAGCAGTCATTAACAGTCAAGTTGTGGAGTTCATGCACTGTGTTCCTTCGCCTAGGCAGTCCACTCGAAAAGTGATTAGGAGGATTCGGTGGGAGAGACCTCAAAGTGGTTGGAAACAACTGAATACTAATGGTTCATGTGTTGGCACCTCGAGGAGATCTGGATGCGGGGGAGCTGTGAGAGATGAACACAGGGAATGGGTTCCTGTTTCTCTAGATACGTAGGGACAGCAAGTGGTATTGTAGCAGAAATGTGGGGTTTGAGGGATGGGCTAGTCTTATGTAAAAATTTGAATATTCAATGCCTTGTAGTTGAGCTGGATGCTAGTATGATTGTGGATGCTTTGACAAAGCCAGGTTATGCGAACAATATTTTATCTCCTATCCTTGATGACTGCAGGCAGCCGCTGACTCATTTCCAGCCTGTTCAGATTAGGCATTGCTTTCGGCAAGCAAACCGTTGCGCTGACATGATGGCAAGGAAGGGAGCTGAACAACAGTTAGATTTCTGTGTTTTTGTTAGTCCGCCAGTGGATGTGTTAGAAACCTTTAGGGAAGACTTTGATGGCATGTTTTTTAACAGGCTTTGTCCTGAACAAGTTGTAGTTTGTTAGTTTGTTTTAATGAATTATCCATTTAACCAAAAAAAAAAAAAAAAGTTAGGACTGATATTCTCCAAGGCATTGGATCGTAAGGAGATCAGAGAGCATCAATCACCACTTTAGCATCACTTTCAACTATGACCTGCTTCCTGAAGTTATAGATTACAATCTGCTGGGTTGCCCAATTTATTACTTCATCAGCTTCAGCTTTGACAAGAAGAGTGGTTTCTACTCGCTTGGACAAGGCAAAAGCTAATATTCCTCTCCAATCTCTAGCAACTAAGGCAATTAAATTTTATAGCGTCATGCTCAGGAATTGACCATTTTACATGATTGGAAGGTCCTTTTTCCATTGAAACTGCCCGAAGACTTGAGTAATGGTCTTGCAGTAGTTGTTTAATTATAACCAAGGATTTCTCAAGGTTGACTTGGGCATGCTCATATACCACAGAATTCCTTAATTTCCATACAATACATATATTACACATGATCAACTAGCATAGATACAAAATAGGAAATTTATCTCTATCTTTCTAGTCCACAAAACTATGATTTAAAGGAGAAGTCACCAAATCAACTAACTAACTAGCTGACTATAGTGGTAATTTGCTCGGCTTAAAAGTTAATACCCCAGTCATTATTGAACTAGCTATAAGGAAGGCTTTGACCAAATAAATAATGAAGAGCAGTTTGTGGAGCATCACCACATAATGGGCACACCGGATTAAAACTCGGAGTGAACCTAGCTAGGAAGAGATTTTGCCTTTAGTTAATCTGGAGAATATTAACAGCAGCCACCCGATCCATATATAGCATCATTTTGTGTTGTTGGGCAGATAGCACCCCCAAGACTCAAATTAATGATAGTAAATAAGCGGAAATTAAATAACAATCACACACAAATAACACAAGAATTTACGTGGTTTGGCAAATTGCCTACCTCCATGAAGACGACGGAGAAATTTCATTGTAAAAATAGGGAGATACAATAGTGCACAAGAACACTATCAAGAAACCCAAATCCCAATTACATCCTAGCACTTTCTCACAGGAAAACACAAGACTGAATAAGCTATAACTTTTTCTTTGATGCGGCTGTACTTCTCTTCTTATTTTTCTTCTTATACGATACTAGGTCTTTTTGGTATTACTCTCATTAATTTTTCTTTTGCAGCATATCATAAAGCACATATATATACATGTTACTTTATCAAGTCGGCTCCTAGGACTCCAAATACAACTTGTATTAGGTCAATTACTATAACCAAATTGGGCTTGGTGGGGCCTTATGGGCTTCTGGCAAAATTCAAGCCACACTTCATGCCACATTAACAAATCTCCACCTTGACTTGAATTGATCAAGCTACACGAGCAAACTCCTCCATCACCTCCACCTTAGCTCTTAAGGGCTCATAAGCTACAAACACCAATCAAGTCCAAGTAGTGCTTGAACTTGTCTGTTGGAACTATCTTTGTTAACATATTAGAGGCATTCTCACTAGTGAGAATCTTTGACAAAGAAATATCACCAGACGAAACCCATTCTTGCACGATATACCTGATTCTTCACCAAATGAATTGCACTCTGACTATCACAATGTAGCACCATGCTATCTTGCTTGGAACCAAGCTCATTAACTAGTCCACTAAGCCAAATGGCTTCTTTTCCTACCTCTGTCATCGCCATATATTCTACTTCTGTAGTGGATAAAGCAACTACATCTTGTAGTGTAGAGTTCTAGCAAATTAGGCCACCAACCTAAACACATAGACTGTCATGGACTTTCTACAATCAAGGTTCCCTGCATAGTCGGAATCCACATAACCCACAACTTCTGTACTAGCTCTCTGATCAAATAGGATACCGAAATCACGAGTGCCTGTAAGATATCTAAAGATCCACTTTACTGCATTCCAATGCTCTTTGTCTGGATCTGCCATATACCTACTAACCACACTGACTGCATGAGAAATATCAAGCCTAGTGCACACCATCAAATACATGAGACACCTAATTGCATTCGCATATGACACTTTAGACATATACTTTGACTCCTCATCTGAACTTGGACACAACTGTGAGGACAATTTAAAATGGGTAGAAAGCGGTGTACTAACAGGTTTTGCATCAAGCATACTAAACCTCTCTAACACCTTCTTAAGATATCCATTCTGAGATAACCATAAGGCGTAAATGTACTTTTAGTCCTTATATTTTGACTTTTTTCCATTTTGGTCCCTATATTTTATTTTTACCACTTTTAGTTCATAAACCAATTAAAGCATTTCATTTAAGTCATTTCCACCACCCAACTAACGGGAAAAGATGATGTGGCTGACGGAAGAATTAAAATATTATTAAAAAAGTCACATCAGATTAAATAATATAAAAAATTTCTAACCTTCTTATTTAAAAAAAGAAAAGAAAAGAAAAGAATTAAATTAATTTTGTTTCTCTTTTTTTTTTTGGGAAAAACATGAAGAATCTAGAACATGTGTTCTTTCCCGTCAATCATGGTCTTCATTTTCTTCCCAGCAAACCTTGCCCAAAAATTTAAAAAATCAATATTTTTTTTTCTCTTTTCTTGTATTTCCTTAGCAACAAAACCCATAAAATCAGTCAGATTTACAAACACAAAGACATGCCCACAGATTTACAAAAACACAAAGACATTCAGCAATTACTTTGTCATTCTTTCACATTCCCATTACAAACACAAAGACCTTCAAGGATTCAAAATACCTTCAACAAACCCAAAGTCCTTACACGCCTTAATCCAAATTTACAGACCCAAGCAAACCCAAATAGCAAAAACCCAATCTAACCGTATAGATCGAAGATAGAGAAAGGAAATAGATCTGAGTATGTTTAGATTAAGGAGATAGAACCAAGATGACTATGGTTGGCCATGGAGGCTCGGGTTGGAGGAGAGATGGTGAGAGAGAGAGTGTTAGGGTTTCTACGTCGCGCTACTACTCTCCCCTTTCGCTCTTCATCCGAGAAACCTCGATTTTCTGAGCCCGAGTCCGTTCGAGTTCTTCGACGCGGTGATTGATCTGGTCCAAATCGATGAAACGCCGTCGTTTTCATCGTACAGGAGAATCCATAAGGTGGAAAGGCACGGGCACGGAACTGAGCCTCTCTACTTGCAGAGCCTCAGTGACAAAGTGAGCTAGTTGGAGTCGCGGTTTGATCGGCTAGTCAAGGGTGTTGACAAGAAGTACACATGGACGGTGGAGATCAAGGATGGCTCGGAACGGAAGTACAAGTGGACGGCGGAGATCCAACATCTCTTTAACCCAGATCAAGCCGATCTCAACCTCTTTATATCTCAAACCCATCACACCCGACTTCACAAACCTCACCACCAACGGCTTCGTCGTTACAGCAATGGATTTAAAGAGAGAGCTCACCTTTAGTCAGCCCGTAGAGAGAGCTTGAGAGATTCCAATTGTTATTTTGGGTAAATTTGGGTTTGTAATGAGAATGTGAATGTGAAAGGACTGTAAATTTGGGTTTGTAATGAGAATGAGAGATTCTAATTGCGTCTGTAAATTTGGATGAAGGTGTGTAAGGATTTTGAGTTTGTTGAAGGTGTTTTGAATCTTTGAAGGTAGAAGGGACTGATGGGTTAGAACTTAGAAGTTTCTGGGTTCTTCATGTTCTTCAAAAAAAAGAAAAAAAAAAAGAAGAAACAAATTTAATTTAATTTTTTTAGAAAAATAAGAAGGTTAGAATTTATTAGTTTATCTGATGTGGCTTTCTTATTAATATTTTAAGTCCTTCATTAGCCACATCAGCTTTCCCCATTAGTTGGGTGACGGAAAGAACTTAAATGTCACGTGTTAATTGGTTTAGGGATTAAAAGTGGTAAAAATAAAATGTAGGGAGCAAAATGGACAAAAGTTAAAATGTAAGGACTAAAAGTTCATTTACGCCTAATTTTAATTTATCAACCCCTCTATCTTGGAGAATTTCTATCCCAAGGATCTTCTTGGCAGCTCTAAGATCCTTCATGTCATACTCACTACTCAACAGAGACTTCAACTTCACAATTTCTTGCTTACTCTTTGCAGCTACTAACATATCATCAACATTTAGAGTAAGAAATATATATGAGCCATTAAATTAACACAACAGTCATACTCACAGCGTATGTACCCGTGTGTGATGAATGAATTAAATCGTTTGTACCATTGCCTGAGAGACTGCTTTAAGTCATATAATGATCTCTTCAACAGACAAACATAATCTTCCTTACCAGGTTCTTTGAAGCCTTCGAGCTGTTGCACGTAAATATCTTCTTCTAAATCTCCATGGAGGAATGCAGTCTTCACATCTAGTTGCTCTAACTCCATGTCATGCATTGTCACAAATCCTAGGATTACTTGAATTGAGGTGTCCTTCACAACTGGTGAAAAAATCTCATTATAATCAATTACTTTTCTTTGTGAGTAACCCTTAGCCACTAACCGTGCCTTGAATTTTTCACCTTCCTTTTCTGACAATCCTTCTTCCTTGCAGAATATCCACTTGCAACCAATAGCCTTCTTTCCTTTAGGCAATTTCACTAATTCCCAAGTCTTATTCTTTTGTAGTGACTACATCTTTTCTAACATTGCTACAAGCCATTTATCATTGTCTTTCCTATTTTTAGCCCCCTTGAAAGTGAATGGATCTTCACCGTTGGTTATGAGAGCAAAACTAACCATTTCTTCAAAGCCATATCTCTGTGGTGCTTTGTGAACCTACTTCTCTCTACCTTTAGCAATTGAATAAGGCTTTTCTTGTTGTTGCTGTGGATCAATCTCAGCATCACCCTTATCATTGGGTGAACTATTTTTGACAAACTCCACCTCAACAGTTAATTTCTCATGTGAACTATTATCACATGTCTCTACTTCATTCTGTTTCATCATAAAGGCTTCATCAAATATGACATCTTTCCTGGTCACCGTTTTCTTTGAGATTGGATCCCAAAACCTGTAGCCTTTAACACCTTTTCAAAACCAAGAAATATGCATTTTCTTGACTTCGAATCTAATTTGGAATGCTCTCCACTCTACACATGCACATAAGCTGGACAACTAAAGATTTTTAGACCCGAATAATCAACTGGTCTACCTGACCAAACCTCTTTTGGAATCTTGAAATCTATGACTAATGATGGAGATCTATTAATAATGAAGCTTGCTGTGTTAACTGTCTCTGCCCAGAACACCTTAGGCAACCCTGCATTTAATCTCATGCATTTGACTCTTTCTGCTAAGGTTTTGTTCATTCTCTCTGCAACTCCATTTTGCTGTGGAGTTCCTTTAACTGTGAAGTGATGAGTAATGTCTTCTAATTCACAAAATCTTATGAATTCTTTATCTCTATACTCGAGTCCATTATTTGTTCTAAGGTATTTTATTTTCCTGCCAGTCTAATTCTCAACCTGTGCTTTCTACTTTTTAAATATGCCAAACACATCAGACTTATGCTTCATAAAATAAATCCACACCTTTCTAGAGTAATCATCAATGAAACTGACGAAATATTGAGCACCGATATGAGAAGAAACTAATACTGGATCTCAAACATCTAAATGAATGTAGCCAAGAACACCCTTACTTGTATGAGAGCCTGTCTTGAAACTAACTTTATGCTTCTTCCCATACACACAATACTTGTAGAAGTCTAGCTTGCATGTCTTCACCCCCTTCAATAAATTTCTTTTGTGCAACTCTAACATACCACGTTCACTAATATGGCCAAGTCGCATATGCCATAATTTTGTGTCGTCAGTGCTAGACTCCACCAGAGTAGTGACTGTAGCTCTTCCTACAATTGTGTTCTCAATCAATCTGTAAAGTGTGCTTACGTTCTGTCCCTTCATCACCATCAAAGCGCCTTTGGTAATGTTCATGATTCCACCCTTTGACGAGTATGAATAGCCAAAATCATCCAATACTCCTAAAGAAATTAAATTCTTTCTAAGATCTAGAACATGTTTGACATTACTAAGAACTCTCACAACTCCATCAAACATCTTGATCTTCACGGTACCAATCCCAATAACAGGGCATGTAGCATCATTACCCATTTGTACTATACCACTGTTGTAAGGCTTATACGTGTCAAACCAATCTTTCTTTGGAGTCATATGATATGAGCATGCAAAACCCAAGATTCCAATAGAACATTGTTACCTAATGAAACTGAAAGTAAATCTACACCAACTTCACAATCATCTGATGTTTCTTCAGCAACACTAGCTAATTCTAAGGGCTTCTCTCCATTCTTCTTCTCCTCCAAATGCTCTTTCAACACTTTACACTGATTCTTGTAGTGACCTTTCTTGTGACAATAAAAGCACTCTACATCTTCTTTTGCATGTGATTTAGACTGTGATCTGTTCTTGTTGGAGTTCAATCCTCTTGACCTGCTTCTACCCCTATTGCTTGACTTAGACTTTACAATAAGTTCATCAGCCTGAGAACCATCACCATCTTGCTTCATCTTTATATGTGACAAGAGAGCACTAGTTACCTCTTTGACTACTATAGTCTCTTTCTCGTACATCAACGTAGTCACTAGATGATCAAAAGAAGTAGGAAGCGATGCTAATAAGAGTAATGCTTTATCTTCAACCTCATAGTTCACCCCAAAACTTGACAATTGGGTATTCAACGTGTTAAACGTGTTGGAATGCTCCAACAGATCTGAACCCTCCTTCATATGCAAACTATAAATACCTTCTAGTTTTTCCCAAACCTCCTTTGCGGTCTTTGCTTCTAGGATGTTGTGAATGACCTCATCACCTAGGTTGAGACAAATAGCGCTAGCTACTTTCTCATCCATCTCTACCCATTCTACATACTTCATCATTTCCGGTTTCTTCTCCTTCCTAAGCAAGGCCTTGTGAACTCCTTGTTGAATTAGGAGATCCTTCATCTGCCTTTGCCAAAGTGAAAAATTTTCCTTACCACAAAACTTCTCTACATCATACTTTGTGCTTGACATCTTTACTGTATTCAAAGGATTGAATCCTAAGTTGGCTTTGATACCACTTATTGTGCAGATAGCACCCCAAGACTCAAATCAATAACAGTAAATAAGCAAAAATTAAATAACAATCACACACAAAGAATACAAGAATTTACATGCTTCGGCAAATTGCCTACCTCCACGACGACGACGAAGAAATTTCACTATAAAAATAGGGAGATACAATAGTGCATAAGAACACTCTCAAGAAACCCAAATCCCAATTACACCCTAGCACTTTCTCATAAGAAAACACAAGACTGAATACGCCACAACTTTTTCTTTGATGCGGCTATACTTCTTTTCTTATTTTTCTTCTTATACGGCACTAGG
Source organism: Castanea sativa (assembly GCF_040712315.1). Classification (NCBI taxonomy): domain Eukaryota; kingdom Viridiplantae; phylum Streptophyta; class Magnoliopsida; order Fagales; family Fagaceae; genus Castanea; species Castanea sativa. The sequence continues at coordinate 17,302,161 of NC_134022.1, forward strand.
TCTAATTGGAATTACTCTCATCAATATTCCTTTTGCCGCATATCATAAAGCACATATATATACATGTTACTTTATCAAGTCAGCTCCTGGGACTCCAAACACAACTTGTATTAGGTCAATTACTATGACTGGATTGGGCTTGGTTGGGCCTTATGGGCTTGTGGCAAAATTCAAGTCACACTTCATGCCACATTAACATGTGTCTTTCATGAAAGAGCTATATATATATATATATATATATATATATGCATTAATGCATGTTTAGATTAAGAGAGACAGATTTTTAACTAAGTGATTTGGAGTTTTTTCCCCAGGACCAGCTAGCTAGCGATCCTTAATTTCCACCTCCATTCCTAACTGGAATTTTCCAAATGACTTAATTAACTAAGGCGAATCAACTTTGATTATTGTGTTCCAATTTATTCCACTAATTCTTTATGAAGATTGTGGAATTAGTTTGAAATTTTTTATTTTTTATTTTGAAAGGGAATTAGTTTGAAATTAGGCATATCAAGAATCCTCCCACACATTTTGAAACTTTAGCAGGTAAGAGCATCTCCAACAGTCATTGTATCTCTATTTTTGGCAGAAAAAACGCTACTGTTCATGCTCCAGTCAGTTCTCTATCAACAACACTTTTCCAAAATTTTTTTAAAGTTGCTACAGTACTTCTCTTAATTTAGAGAACACTGTAGCAACTCTACTCTATTATTTTATCTTAAACAATTGAACAGTGCTATTAATTTACCATTCTTTTTCTCTCACCCAAATGTTTTTCCTTCTTCTCTATTGTGCTCTTGGTTTCTCTTCAGAAAGCTCTCTCTCTTCAAGAACTCCTCTCTCATAAAATCAACACTCACTGCTGCTCTCTCTCACAAAATCAACCCTCGCCGCTGCTCTCTCTCACAAAAAACTCGCACCGTGTCTTTCACAAAAGAACTCGCACCGTGTCTTTCAATCGAAGTTCGCTCAACTACCTATGACGAAGAATGGAGTTCTGAAAACATCGACTCAACCTTGAATATTGGTACCCAAAATTTTGATTTAATAGGGTTTTTTTCATGTTTGAATTTATTAGTTTATCGTACGAGTTGATGATTTGGTGGTTTTGAATGATTTTCTATTGTTCTTCACCTCTATCTGGGTTTAGGTTTTGAGTTTTTGGTTCTTTTCTCTCTCTCTCTGTCTTTCACTCTATTCTTGATCTTTTCTCTATTTTTTATATTTAATTAATCTTATTAGAGTCAATAAACTAATCTGAATCCCTTTTACACACCCAAACCAAGAAAAATAAAAAAAACCCAAACAAACAAAACAGCAAAAAAGAAAATAGAATTGTTTTCCTCGTTTGATTCCCACCAACCCAAATTTCATGCCTTTATACACTGCTTCCTTTTGCCTCTTCAATAATCAGGTCAGTAATTCAATACCCAATATATTATGTCTCTGTTTTTTTTCTTTTTTTCTTTTTTTTTTTGGTGTGGAAATATTGAGAATCTGAATTCTGGGTTTTTTTGTAGCTGAAATTGTGATGGGTTTCAAGCTCTAATCAAAATTTTTGATCCAGTGATTTTTTTTTTTTTTTTGAGTTGGGGTCAACCCTGTTGATTGTGGTTGTGTTCTTTGTTGAGTTAGGCTCTGTTTAAAGAGCATTGTCATAATTTCCATATGATTCTGTGAATTTTTGTTTCTGAATGTGATTTTCATTGATAATGAGTGAATATGTGTGTTTCTGTAGCTAAAATTTAAAATTTTATTGACAAATGTATGGGTTCCTGTTGCATTGAATTTTGTGGGCCATGAATTAAAAAGTAGTGAAAATCTTAGAGTTCTTGTTGCAATTGACTTGTGTAGCTGTGTGTGTGTAAATAATTCTATGAATGAAAATGTAAGTGACTAATCTAAGAATCAATAATGGTGATAATGATTACGATAGAAGCCAAGCTGACCTGAACTAGATCCTTTTTTGAATACTGGCCCTGTAGAGCCGGATCAACCATTTCCATTAGTTTTTCTCTGTTGGTTAATTGCGGAAGAGCCTATAAATCACAGAATAGATCAAAATTACACTTTCAGAACTTTTGAACGTTAGCTCATTGTTTAGGACTAGAGGTTTTGAACTAAGAATCAATGTATAATAACTTCAAAGAGTCTTTGGTTATTGAAAATTTGTTGCAGCACATTTACATTTAGGGTGTCTTTTAGTGACACAATATACATGTATTTTTTGCGTTTATGAAGAATAAGTATCCTTATAGTGGTTTATGGTGTTGCACTCTCTAGAAGCCTTATTTTGAGACATAAAGAACTAGCATAAGAAGCTTGCTACTTAGATTTTTAATAATGGTATAGAAATGGGAGGAAGAAGCGGTAACTTAGTGAATTCATTAGGAACACCATTTTTTTTTTTACTCTAGTCATTGGAATAATAGCACAACAAGCACTCATAAAGCTCTAGTTAAAGATACAATGCTGGTTCAATGATGCTGATACTACTTGCTACTTACATTTTTTTTTTTTTTTTGTGGCAGCAACTTGGGATATTTGTTCCATGGGTCGTAATACAAATTATGCACATAATATGCTTCTAAATGACTCGGATTCTGATGATGATTTTGAGATAATTGCATTTCTTGCATTGGAAGAAGAATGATTAGAAAGAGAGAGTGTGTCAACATCACATCGTGGTTCTGTTCCAAGCCGTAGGTTCATCCAACGTGATCATGGGCAAGGCCACCAAAGACTTTTTCAAGTCTATTTTGTAGAATCACCAGTATATCCTCTTAATGTATTTCAAAGGAGGTTTCGAATAAGTCGTTCTCTTTTTTTACTTATTAAATCTAATCTAGAAGAGAAAGATGAATATTTTGTTCAAAAAAGCAATGCTGCTGGAGTGCTTGGTTTGTCTTCCCTTCAGAAGATGACTGCCGCACTAAGGATGCTTGCGTATGGAGTAGCTGCGGATTTTACAGATGAATATGTGAGAATTGGAGAAAGCATTGCAATAGAGAGTCTCAAAAAATTTGTTGAAGCCATAGTATATATTTATTCTACAAAGTACTTGAGGTCACCAAATAGCAATGACATTGCTAGGTTGCTAAGAGTTGGTGAAAGTTGTGGATTTCCAGGGATGCTAGGGAGCATTGATTGCATGCACTGGAAATGGAAGAATTGCCCATCGAGGTGGAAAGGTCAGTATACTGGTCAGAGTCGTGAGCCAACAATTATTTTGAAAGCAGTAGCATCATATGATCTTTGGATATGACATGCATTTTTTGGGTTACTTGGGTCTCATAATGACATTAACATGCTAGACCATTCTTTTATATTTACCAAGCTCACTCAAGGCCGTGCACCTTCGGTGAATTACCCAATCAATGGTCATGATTATACAATGGGATACTATCTTGCTGATGGTATATATCCTTCATGGTCCACTTTTGTGAAGACAATCACATCTCCACGAGGTAGAAAGAATAGTCTTTTTGCAACAACTCAAGAGTCAACAAGGAAGGATGTAGAGTGTGCATTTGGAATGCTTCAAGCATGATTTGCAATTGTTCGTGGGCCTGCACGTCTTCGGGGAACAGAGGCTCTTGATTACATTATGAAGGCATGCATAATATTGCATAACATGATAATTGAAGATGAACGTGATGCCGATGGAGCAGAAGACCTTGATTATGAACAAGTGCCTGAAAGCATCCCTATAACAGTGTCCTACGAGCCTACAGAAGAATTTAGTCAATTTACGGCATTCATTGCAGCCCATGAAAAAAATTAGAAATAAAGAAACTCATTCTAAACTCCAATTGGATCTCGTTGAGCACTTGTGGCAACGATATACCGAGTTGTAGGATCATCTAATTTTAAGTTTTATGCTCGCATTAATTTTTATGTCTTTAGTCTTTATTGTAATTTGAAATTTCTCTTCATTTATGTTAGTCATAGGTAAAATTCGTTGTAATTTGAAATTTATCAAGTCTTTTTGAAAAATATGACTATTGAGAAATATTACCATTTGAAAAAATGACCATTTAAAAAAAAAGGTATTGAAAAAATATAATTGTTGATGAAAATGTTACCGTTGGGAAATTTAAAAATATAACTGTTAAGAATTTGAAATATAGTTGTTGGGAATGAATAAAGAAAGATTAAAGAAAAAATAAATAATGAATGAAGAAATAATATTTAAATGAGATAGAGAATGGGATAGAGAATTTGTTGGAGAGTATTTAAAAAAGTGAGTAGTTAAAATGTAAAAGTCACTGTACATTCTTCAAACATAATAAAAATTTAGAAAATTTACTGAAAATCCTTTACGTTTTAAGTTTTAACAACCATCAGTATATTGGCTTCAAAATAAAAAATAATAATTTGTGTACGTGTTTCTGTCACCTGCATTTGTAAATAAATAAATAAATGCCACCAAAGCATTGCAAATGCAAACAGTGGTTGGTGAGAGCGCTTCTAGTTCTACTTCTAGCTTAGCTTTAATAAAAAGTAGCATCATTTTGCTGCATGAAGCTTCCACGTGTAATGCCTATTACTACTTTTCCTCAAAAAGCGGTGATATATATGAACCGTCCTATAAAGTTCCTAACCTCTTTACATTCGTGCACGTGTCCACGTGTCGGTCGGATCCATTCCAGTCCATTCAGCAGTCAGCACCATGCAAATATATCACTTTGAAACTAATTATACCATCACACCTTTAATAATTATTATTTATGAAAAAAAATGGTAAAATTTTGTATCTCTAAACTTGTTAAAAGACAAATAAGTAGCTTAAATAAAAAAAAAATTTATTATATTATTATATTTTATTATTGGCCATTAATTAATTTTTTTGAATTCAATTATGAAAACAAATATTTATGAAATAAAGTAAAAATACTTAACAGCACGTTATACAAAATAGTTCTAAATGCTTGCCGCCTAACTTCCCTTTTTTTTATATATAGTTATTTTATTTTATTTTTATATATAAAAAGTTCATGTAGATAGAGTTTCATTATATAAAACTTCAAGAATACTCTGAAATTAAGACACATAGTAAAAAGAAATCGATGCACATCTCAATCCAATGGGAGGTTAATTAGTCGTTCAAGCCATTTGCTGAGCTCATGTCACATGATTACATGAAAGCTGTTTAAGAAACTACCAAATAGTTTGCCAGAACTCAAAAAGAAACTCTTTCATTTTTTCCTTGTAGCAATTGCTCTTAGCCGAGTCAGTATTAATAAAACTAACAATATCATATCCTTCTTAATATAATATTAATTCCAAACACATAAGAGAAACTTAATTACACCAATCAAGTCTCATTCTCAAAAAATAAAAAATAAAAATAAAAATTACACCAATCAAATCTCAATATTCAATTGTTTCTCAAAAAAAAAAAAAAAATCTCAATATTCAATACACTTACATTAATTAAGGGATGTGAATATATATAATTCTTCCCAATGCAAACTACTAGTCCAACGTTCAATGGACTAACTCCCCAACCCAAAAAAAATAAAAACTTTAATTTATTAAATTAAATTAAATTCCAGCCACGGCGCTCACCCTGATAAATTACACCCTAAAACAAACAAATTAAGAATAGCTTCAAAAGACAAAAGCAACATCAGATGTGCCACCACTCTCTTCAACCCAAGGAAGATTCAAGCTCAGTTTTCCACTATCCACCAACCACTCAAACTCTACCTCAGCCCCATCCAAGTAGGATTTCTTTGGAGACACACTTGAGTATGCCAAGAAATCACCATCACCCTTAACTTTGATTTTAACTGTCTTCTCAGCTCCAGATTTGATATATTCTAATTCTTGAATGGTACCACCACTGTTAAACATGTTTGTTAGCCCAATTGGAGCAAATTTGATGGTAGGGTCGACCTTCTCAATGGGCACAAAGCTGAATAGCTCAAATGAAGATGGTTGGATAGTGACTTGAATTGCATCAGATTTGGGGGTCATTAAGGCCAATTCTTCAGTCTGATTGAGGTAGACCAAGTACTCTTCAGACTTACCCATTTGAGCAGCTTCTATCTTCTGGTCCCATTCGATGTCAAAGACATGTACTGTACCAGACATTGGCTTGTAGCACTGAGAGTGGCCCTTGATCCTTTGCTCCTTGGGGTCCCAACCAGCCCCTTGGCAGTTGAATGCTCCAATTACTCCTCCAAACTGCATAACATAACACGTTAAGTATGTTTGCCTTCGGAAAAAAAATGATAAATATGAATCAATAAATGTAAAGACACCAACATTTTTTTCACAATTCAGTTTGTTTTGATTAATGAATAATAAAAGTGATTACAATAATGAATCTATGTTATTCCAAATTATATCTAAAAAATGTCATCAATGAGACTTGAGTGGTTGCCAAAAACTGTTAAGATGAAACTTTGTATGTGTCAGTGACTAGACTATTAGTTCAACATTATCCAAGCACAGGAAAAATGAAACTGACCTCTCAACTAACATATCCAAAAATATTTTTATTATTGATTAAAGATGAAATTTTCTGTACAAGTATAGATTGATCAAAGAGTACATCTCAAAGAGAAATTCATACCTTGTTGAAGTTCCAAATTTTGAGAATGGTTTTCTGATCAAATAGAGGGTTCTTGAAGAGGCAGTCTCTAGTTGGGAGAGCAAAATATTGACACTTGGGAATGGTAACATCAGGATACACTAGCTTCTTGATTAGATCAAAGTCGTGGCCGCCTAGTGAATCACTCACATAGACAGGACCACCACAAATGGCCCTTGATCCTGCATGGAATTTGGCACACAAATGGTCTGACTGGAACATATCCCAATCGGGTTGTATGAACTGGGACATCCACATGCTGTTATAGGCACAATGAATCATATGCACCCCTTGTAGCCAATAGACTCCCATTGGATCCCCATTTGGATCTTGGAACCAGAAATCATCACCTGTAACATAAAAAAATAGCAAAATCAACCTCCTTGTCATATTAAGATTTTTATGTGGTTTAGAAACTAGTGGTAGAGTGAAAAAGAACGTTTGGTTGGACTTTCTTACCAACTCTTCCCATGGAAATTTGATTTGTCCCGAGAAAGAAGAAGTCATTGCATTGTTGCATGCTAGAGATGAGTCCATTTCCTTTGAAGTTTTTGGCAAGAGAACTTGTCAGTCCCTTAAAAAAAGCCTTTGCAAGCTCCACCCGACCTCCATATTCTTCGGAAACATACTCAATACTCTGTATTGAAAATTAATTGATGGACTATTCAAACACATAAAAGGTTAACTAACAGAAAATAGAAAACTGGGGTTGTGTAGAAGACCTACATGAATGACATCAACTTTCACTCCTGTTATTCCAACTTCGGCAAGGTAGGAATGCATCGAGTCATAGAAATCCTCAGCTTGATCAGGATGAACAAGCCCAATCCCGCCTTCAACGATTTTCACCACAGCAAGATCCTCCATGGTCCCATCAAGCCCAGGAGAGAGTTTGCAGGGAATAACCTTTGTACTGAGATGCGTTGAACCTGGCCTAACACCACCCCAAGCACCACAAAGAGCATGCCACACATAAATATCATCCAAATCTTTGAACTTTGTTCTCAAGTCCCTTGTGAAAGCCTTCATTCCATAGTTTTCAGCCTTACATGAACAGCTCCCACAACCTGGGCTCGAAACACTGCTTTCTTCTGCACCAAACATCTCATTCAACTCTTGTTTAAACTTGATAATTTTCCTTTCAAATTCAGACAAATCAGTTACTCCAGATTGAGCCGCCTTGTCACGATCTTTCTCCGCATGCTCTAGCTCTATTGCCTTTGAGATCAGCATCTTTGGCCTCTTTGGATCAAATGAAGGAGCATCAGGACCCAAGAAGGAACCACCTTTGTATTTTCTAAACTTTTCACATTCATCAAGCCGGTGAAGCCTGGCAGTCATTTGAGTTCCACCAAGAACAAGATTTTTGGTATCCTCATTCGGGTTCTCACCATCCATATTGATGCTTTGCCAGCCATCATCAATGATGACAAAGCGCGGTGAGACACCACCCTCGACGAAATCATTCACTCCATGCCAAACACCAAGAGGTTCAACGGTTAAGTAGAAGGCATCCCAAGTGCACCAACCAAATTTGTCAACAAGATTAGGGACTGTTTTCTCTTCTAAGAGCCTAAATGTATTGAGATGGACCCTAATAGCACTATAGGCCTCTTTCATCAAGTTGTAGGGATTATCACACACATGCACATAAGCAATTGCATCAAAATTAGATGCTTTCACCTGGCTAGAACCGCTCTCAGCACAAATCATGACATGCCCATCAGACCCAGGATGGAGAGCAGACCTAAAAGAGCCATCAATAATAGGTATAACAATGACATAAGACCTTATTTCAGGGACATCTAAGAGCACCCATTGGGTCTCCATTTGTAAATTTGACCCAGAATTTCCCACCCACATGGTAGACCACCATGTTTTGAACCTAAAGATACTTAGAAAATCTCTACCATTTAGCCTACCCAAGGTGTTCATCAACCTATCAGATGGCTCATCCTTATTAAATCCAAGAAACCCACCCCTATGAGAAAGCTTAAGGACACGCTGGAGCAAGGTAACTGAAGCATCGGAGGATTGGCAGATTGAAGTAAAGGGACTAAAAGAGACATTGGTTGGAATTTCAGTGAGCAAAGGCACACCTTTGACACTAAACTTCCCATTTGACAAATCAAAATACTTGTCCAATCTCTCCCCTTGGAGGACACTTAATTTTGAAGCAACAGGGTCGTTAGGGGGTGCCATGATTGAAGAATTTCAGAGAAAAACAGAGAAAACAAAGGAAGACAAAAACAGAGAACCCTTTGAAGAAAAATAAAAAAACACAAAGCCTAGAGAAAATTTTGGTTTTAACGTGGAAGATAAGGAGCCCTAACTTGATTTATATGGGAGTAAGAGATCACCGAGTTGTTAATAAAATATAACCAACTTTGATTTTTTTTTTTTTTTTTTTGGGGGAAGTACTATATTGAATGAGCAAAACTTTGATACGCTTTGTAGTTATGGAAAACTAGAAGAGAATCTCAAGGTAGACTTCCTAATATTTCTATATACCACAGTTGGAATATACAAATCTTTGATACACTAAACAAATAAGGAAACCGTGAAAGAGAGATTACTTAAAAGACTGCTTGGTAGAGAATGAATGCAAATTACAAGAATATAGGATGATTTGGTTGACAAAGAGCTCAAGAAGTTGTTTAGTTGCACAGAAAAAAGTGGGAGAGCTATGCATATATAGGCAGAGAAGCTGAATTAGGTGATTGGAAAAAATGAATAAACAATAGAATCAAGGAAGCTACTAAGATAAGAACTTTGGGCGGTTGTTGCCTTGTTGGTAATGATTGGTCTTTTCATTCTTTTGGGCTTTTGAGTTCTTTATGTTTTATTCTCTTTTAAGACACGAGGAACCTCCTTAAATGAAAAACATGCCGACTGGTTGTTTTCATGGACAGTGACTACATATTATCCCTCTCCTTTTTCTAATAAAAAGGAAAAAACATTAGACATTGGTTGAAAGTGGGAACCTCCATGGTGTGCACATGCGTGCCACCTTGCCATCCATGCATGCCAATTACATGTATATGTAGAAGGATAAAACCTAGTTCACACACATTATTATTACTAAAACACCAACTATTAAAGAGTGTTTTATATATATATATATATAAAACACCAACTATTAAAGAGTGTTTTATATATATATATATATATATATATATATATATTTGGGTAAACTACGTATTTGGTCCTTATCTTATACATCATATTTCAATTTGATCCCTAACCTTTTAATTGTGTCAATTTGGTTTCTAACCTTTCAATACCGTGTCAATTTAATCCCTACAGTTATCTTTTGGATGAAAATTAATGACGTGTCTAATGGCCAAAATAAAAAATTAGCTTCTGTTGATGTGACAATAAACTAAAATTTTATTTTGGCTGTTTGCTATGTAAGAAATTTTCCTCTAATATATAATGGCAAAGACTAAATTGACACGACACTAAAAGATTAAGGACCAAATTGACACAATTGAAAAGTTAAGGACCAAATTGAAATATGGTGTAAAGGCTAGGGACTAAATATGTAGTTTACCCTATATATATATATATATATATATATATATATATATATATATATATATATATATAGGGTAACCTGAACCTCTCTCTCTCTCTCCATGGTGTGCACATGCGTGCCACCTTGCCATCCATGCATGCCAATTACATGTATATGTAGAAGGATAAAACCTAGTTCACACAAATTATTATTACTAAAACACCAACTATTAAAGAGTGTTTTATATATATATATATATATATATTTGGGTAAACTACGTATTTGGTCCTTATCTTATACATCATATTTCAATTTGATCCCTAACCTTTTAATTGTGTCAATTTGGTTTCTAACCTTTCAATACCGTGTCAATTTAATCCCTACAGTTATCTTTTGGATGAAAATTAATGACGTGTCTAATGGCCAAAATAAAAAATTAGCTTCTGTTGATGTGACAATAAACTAAAATTTTATTTTGGCTATTTGCTATGTAAGAAATTTTCCTCTAATATATAATGGCAAAGACTAAATTGACACGACACTAAAAGATTAAGAACCAAATTGACACAATTGAAAAGTTAAGGACCAAATTGAAATATGGTGTAAAGGCTAGGGACTAAATATGTAGTTTACCCTATATATATATATATATATATATATATATATATATATATATATATATATATATATATATATATAGGGTAACCTGAACCTCTCTCTCTCTCTCTTTCTCTCTATATATATATATATATATATATATATATATATAGAGAGAGAGAGAGAGAGTGAGAGAGAGAGAGAGAGGTTCAGGTTACATCTGGTGTAACTCTCATAAAGTTACACATTTTTTACACCATAGATTTGTAAGTGATCTAACGGCTAAAAAAATATCATTAAATGCTATTACTTTCCATCTCATTCATAATTAATACTAGTATTTTCTCTTTCTCCTTATTTATTATTTTTTGCTTGATTAAATGGCACACTGCCATTTTTAACAACTTGCATTTCTATATTTAAAAAATATATATATATATATATATACACACACACAAGAAAAGGTGAAATTAATTATAATTACTACCCACAACAGGCTTAATATAAGCATAATACTGATAGCAACATTTCAATGCCAACGTGAAATGCAACATTTCTCCAAAATTATGATATTATATAAAATAAAATTGTACAGTTTTTTAGACCCCTTAAACACAACCAGATTAACCTAGTTATTTAGCCAAGTGATTAACTTAGGTAAATTAAGCAGATTTAGGTTAACACAAATATATCATATCATGCAAAGCAGCGAAAATATAAAGAACACAATGATATGATAACGACCTAGACCACCAACATCCTATTGCTACCCACCAGTAGAAAACTTACTGACACGACCACGTGCAAGCTCCGAGACCACAGACTCCTTCTTTCTTGGATTCTCCAGCAAGTACAAGCACTCCTGCTTGTATATTTTTAAGCTCTTATGGCAGCAACTGAATAATTATCTGGCTCTTGAATAAATCTCCTTCTTGATAATCCTAAGCTTGTGTGAAGGCAAGCACCTCTTAGATCTTACAAGAGATTCACACAAACAGCAATATGAGTAACCTCAAAAATGTGACTAGGGTTTGCCTTTTATACCTAGGGCAAAACATAAAACCCTACACGTCATATGGGCTTAGGGCTGAGTTGAAAATTTTGTAAAAAAAACAATCTGCACGACTTTCGATCAGTCAAGTCTAATTCTCGATCAATCGAGTCAGACAAATTTACACAGTAACTTCTGCAGTTACCTCGATTCCAACTTTACATGAATGACATACTTTGAGCAAGTCTAAAACAAGACTAAACACCTGTTTTGATCATGGTTTCCCAATAATACACATTAGAGTTCTAATATATTAGTTCATAAGTACTTAGAACCTAACAAACTCCCCATTTGGCAATCCGTGACAAAACACAACTAAAAGCTCAAAGATTACAAAGAAACGCCCTTTACAAAAAAAATGTCCATTATAACAAATCCAATCCTAACTACTATCCATTAGTTGCAAGTGTAGACAGCAGCTCAATTGAATCAACCTGTATATTTCCTGAAACCCTAAACAAAACGCATAAACGTATGTGTGGAAAATACAAGTAAACAAAATAAAAATCTTGATTTCACAAAACACAAAATATAGACAAATATCAATGAATAACTCATAAACATAAGTCAATAAGCAGTGAAACAAGAAACATATATAAAAATAAATGTATCTCCCCCTAACATGAATTCATCAAGAGCCAAAAAAGTGAAGCACCTAGATACAATCTAATCTCCACAGGCTCACAAAAAGAACTCTCCCCCTAACTACAAAAAAAAATGTACTAAAAAATACACAAATGTAATTGTACTCCCCCTTTTTGTGACGGAATGTCAAAGGGCAATCAGAATCCATCATCAAAAGGAGGTGGCGTAGGCAGACGTCTAAGATGCGCCAAATCAACTCGCAAAGCACGGAGCTCATCAAGCATGTCCACCAAAATCTGACCATGAGCCGCCTGAATGGTCACGACAGTCTCCAATGTACGACGAATGTCAAAGTCATCTGAAGTAGATGGTGGAGAAATAGCAGCAGCAGCAGCACCTACAAGATCAGCATACTCCTCACCAGAAGTAAAACCTGTAGAAGAAGAAGAGGGTGCGGTACCAGAAGGCTCAACTCGAGGACGTTTAGAGCGCTCTCTCATCTGAGCAGCCCTCTACCTAAGAAAAGTGGTACCTATGGGAGTAATAATGTGTACGGGCTCAGAAGCGGGGAAGTCATCTAAACCTTAAAGCAACAAAATCCTATGAATGAAAACAAGATGAAAAAGAGCATGAGCAGTAGAGGAACTCCTATAAACTTCATTCAAAGAACAAAAAAACAGATGAGGAAAACTAATAGGAGCATCTGTAACAAGAGCATACAAAAATGTACATCACTCTAAAGGAATGATGTGCAGATGAGAAATAGGCCACAAGGAATGACACGCTATCCTAAAGATAAGATAGGTAGACTCAGTGAGCTCAGTAGAAGTGATCCGAGGATCAGAACCCCACCGGATAGAAGTACCAGTGATGTATGACATGATGTCATCTAGGGGAGGAGACACATCATACGGGTAAACAGGATGCTGAACAAGAGGCACCCCAAGAGCATTAGCCACTACCGAAGGGGTAATGGTGTACTCAACACCATGAATCCAACTCCTAAGGACAGTGTTGGAATCATAGACATGAATAGAGAAGTTAGAATAGAACTCTCTAACCAAGATGGTTGGAGGAGGGGAATCAAAATCCAAAAGAGGCAACCAGCCCCGACGCTCAAAGTTAGCCCTAATGGCAGGATCTAGCTCATCTAACAAAACCCGTCTCTCAGCCCAAATCTTTCTGTTAAGGTTAAGTGTCTCAAAGGTCTCTTCGTGCTTCGCACTTAAGAATTTGTCACTCTCAAAGGAAGGGGCAGAAGAAGAGGAGGACAACCTATTGGCTCTAGTCTTCCTAGGCATAGTGCTAGAATAAGAACAGAGACACACGAGAAATAACAAAACAAAACACAAGGGCAGACTGCAAGTTAGCACAACAAAAGATAAAAAAAAAATCTATATAATGCATGAACATATAAATGTCATGATGCATGTTCTAATGCAGTGATAACAAGTTCAATTTTTAAGTTTATAATCACAAAATTGGCTTGAGCAAAGAGTTTATAACAAAAACTCCAAAATCTTGAAAAACCACTTGTAGAATTTTTACTAAATTAACCAATTGATCAAATTAAACACAATAGATCATGATTATACCATTGTATGACAAAAACCCATTGATCAATTTCAGAAAAATATGGCTTGAATCATCAAAAACCCCAAAATATGCATAGGTTCAAAAAACTCCCTTAAATGCATGAATTTATGCATGAAATATGAAAATAAAATGCAAAAGAAAGGGTAAAAAGGCCTTACCGGCCTTGGGAGAGGAAAACCTTGCAAAAAGATCGGAGGAAAACGACAAAAATCTTGATTGGAGCCTTGACCGAGTCGTGTAGAGAGAGAAAAAGTTGAAAAACTTTTGAAAAGTGAGTTTAACACGTGAAAATCAGTCTTTTAAAAAAATTCTCTACACGATTTTTGATCGATCGAAAAACATATTCGATCGGTTGAAAATACTTCGATTAATCCAACACTAATCGAGCACCGATCGAAATAGACAGAGGCTGACCAAAATTTTAATCGCAATTTCGATTGATCGAAAAACAGGTTCGACCAGTCGAAATTCTGGAAAAAACAGTTTTTGAAAAAAATAGAGCAATTTGATGTAGAAACTCCTCAAAGCATTGAATTTTATGAATAAAATGCATCAGTATGGGATGAAATGCTTTTCAAAAACACATGTTTTGAACCCAGTTTTCCCAAAATTAAGATTTTCAAACATTTTCCTTGAATTCTCAAGTATCAAATCTATTTTGCATAAAACTCAAGGCATTTTCAAACTTGGTTGGTTAGACCAAAAACACACACAATAACATGTACAAAGTTTAGCAAAGAGTAACTTGTGTAGTGTGTGCAACTAGCAAAAAGCTTGAGATACATGTGAGGTGATATGTGAACAGAAATCAGCCACAAAGTCTACAAAATTCATCACAAAGAATTTGAAAGAGACTATCACCTAAAGATTTACATCATATAACTCCCAAATCTCCTAGATCATAAGCTTGCAATCATGTAAGTTTCTTGATTTTGCCTCATATTGTACACACAAATTTTAATTGTTCAGAAACTTATTAAAAATAGCCGGGATAATGTACACACCATTTTTATTTATTTGATTTAGCATTAAGTCCAATAATGTACATACCAATTTTAAGCAATTAAACCGAGGCTACACCTTATGTTCTTTTTGTGCATGTGCTACACTTTCTCGAGCACAAAATCTTGCGATATGCACTAAGGTGTTCATGATTGGCTAATGAACAGTGGTGAGATGATTATGTATGCCTTTCTCAAAAGGATCAAGTCCGACAGTCAAAGACATGTGACTTCAAGATCAAGACAAAGTAATCAAAAACTACAAATATCTTCCCACACAACATGCACCACAAAGCTTTAACTAGTAAAGTGCAGGAAATAAGCTCATCCAAGCTAAACAAGGTACATAGACATGTTGTGTGAAAATAAATTAACCAACCTTGTTTTCAAAACCAAGAAATAAATGCAAAACACAATTTTCTTCCCTTCTAAAAAAAAAAAAAAAAAAAAAAAAACCTAGAATGAAAGGCATGAATATAATGCAATGTAGAGACAAAGAAAAAAAAATGGTCACAATGAGTAAAGCAACGAAGTACAAGGACCATGTCAGAAAGACTCAATTAGATTGAGCCTTTTGCATCCAAAACTTTTTTGATGCATGTCGAGCATTGGAGTTCTTATTCACATGGGAATGATTTCCAACTCCAGGATTGGAATAAAGGTTTAGAGCCTTTACCAATTCACCAATGAGTACCATAGGATTTTGTTGTTGAGGCACAGGTACTTTTGGTTTGTTTGCTCTCTTAGCAGCTTGTAACTTGTAACAATTTGGACGAATGTGCCCAGACTTTCCACAAAAATGACAAACCCATGCAGGCTTATCCTATGACTTGTTCTTAGAAAGGGTAGACTTCTTAGGTTTAGACTCTTTCAGATCAACTCTAATCTTCTTGGGAGATGAAACTTCTATGGGTTTGACAACCTCACTCACAGGGGGTTCAGAAGAAGATGAAGGAACAAAGATTGTGGAATTAGGTGCAGATACATTGATGCTTTCTACAAAACCTAAACCAGTTTTGTCGAAATGAGACTTTTGAACACTCAACATCTGATTAAGTTTGGAATTAGCAAACCTATTAGTTTGTTCTCTAGCAACAGATAGTTCATGTTCCAAAGATTTAACTTTATCAAGCAAAAGCATGTTCTCAGTCTTCACATTATTCAAAAGTTCAGTAGCATCAAACAAATTCACAAGCAAATTTTTCTTATCAAGCTCAAGAGATGCAATTTTCTTTAAGCCTAATTTAACACTCATGGCATCCTTTGCAGCAACTTTGTAAAGTTTATTGTAGGCTTCTTGAAGATCTACATCCTCAGAGAGTTTCCCATCAGAAGGGTTCTCTTCAATAGTCACACTTTCATTGACTACAACAGTAGCAGTGAAAGCAATGAAGTTTCCATCCTCGTCACAACCAGACTCATCATCAGAAACTTCATCATCACTAAGGGTTACAGCCATACCTTACCCTTAGATCTCAAGAATGTTGGACATTCAAATTTCATGTGACCATACACTTGACATCCAAAACATTGAGGACCTATAGAATTATTAGAAGATTGACCTGCTTTTTCTCTTGGTTTTTCAATTTGTTAACCTTAGTAGGATCATTCTTCCTAAAGTTTCTAGGTTCATCAGTGTTTTTACCTCTTGCCATTCTGTTGCTATTTCTAAGGAAATTCCTATAGTTCTTGGCAAGGTAAGCAATCTCTGTAGCAGAGAGATCATCATCAAATCCACCAAAATCAACATCATCAACAGACTTAAGCGCCATTGATTTGGATTTGCTAGTTTTGAGTAGGTCCAACTCATAGGACTGAAGAGATCTTACAAGTTCATCAACAGGGATGGAGTCCACATCCTTGCTTTCTGTGATGGCAGTCACTTTGAGTCTAAAATCTTCAGTTAAAGATTTAAGAATCTTCCTAACAATTTAGGTTGATCATAGATTTCACCCAAGTTGTATGCAGAATTAACAATGTCATCAAATTTAAAATAGAATTCATCAAAAGATTCATCATTAGACATCTTAATGCTTTCAAATCTACTTGTTAATTGTTGTAACTTATTGATCTTAACCGCCTTTGTGCCTTCATGCACAGCTTGGAGGATATTCCAGGCAGTGTGAGCAACCTCAACATTAGAGATTCTCTTAAATTTCTCCATAAAAACAACATTAAAGATAGCATTCATAACTTTGCTATTGAAGGCGGTTGCTTCTTTTGGAGAAGTTTGCCACCCACTCACAGGAGTAGTGGGCTTCTCCCATCCGTATTCAACGAATTTCGAGACTCTCTCATCAATGGATTTTAGGAATGCTTTCATCCTGACTTTCCAGTAAGCATAATTATTCCCATCCAAGCAATCTCTGTAGCAGAGAGATCATCATTAAATCCACCAACATCAACATCAACAACAGACTTAAACACCATTGATTTGGATTTGCTAGTTTTGGGTAGGTCCAACTCATAGGACTGAAGAGATCCTACAAGTTCATTAATAGGGATAGAGTCCAGATCCTTGCTTTCAGTAATGGCAGTCACTTTGGGTCTAAAATTTTCAGTTAAAGATCTAAGAATCTTCCTAACAATTTTAGGTTGATCATAGATTTCACCCAAGTTGTATGCAGAATTAACAATGTCATCAAGTTTAGCATAGAATTCATCAAAAGATTCATTATCAAACATCTTAATGCTTTCAAATCTAGTTGTTAATTGTTGCAAATTATTGATCTTAACTGCCTTTGTGCCTTCATGCACAGTCTGAAGGATATTTCAAGCAGTGTGAGCAACCTCAACATTAGAGATTCTCTTAAATTCCTCCATAGAAACAGCATTAAAGATAGCATTCATAGCTTTGCTATTGAAGGAGGCTGCTTCTTTCTGAGAAGTTTGCCACTCACTCACGGGAGTAGTGGGCTTCTCCCATCCGTATTCAACAGAGTTCTAGACTCTCTCATCAATACATTTCAGGAATGCTTTCATCCTGACTTTCTAG
Organism: Castanea sativa; assembly: GCF_040712315.1. Taxonomy (NCBI): domain Eukaryota; kingdom Viridiplantae; phylum Streptophyta; class Magnoliopsida; order Fagales; family Fagaceae; genus Castanea; species Castanea sativa. The sequence continues at coordinate 17,320,104 of NC_134022.1, forward strand.
TAAGCATAATTATTCTCATCAAAGTGAGGAGGAATAACAAGAGAGTGTTCGTGTTCCATGACAACTGGGGTCAAGGATCAGCTCAGAGATCAAAAGATCTACACACAAGAGCTACCCGCACTGATACCACTTGTACAGTTTTTTAGACCCCTTAAACACAACCAGATTAACCTAGTTATTTAACCAAGTGATTAACTTAGGTAAATTAAGCAGATTTAGGTTAACACAAATATATCATATCATGCAAAGCATTGGAAATTTAAAGAACACAATGATATGATGACCCAGGAAAACCAAACCGGTAAAAAACCTGGGGAGGATTTAAACTGAATCCACTATGAAAGAATCGAAATTGAAAAATAGCGATTTAGACCACTAACATCCTATTGCTATCCACCAGTAGAAAACTTACTGACACGACCACGTGCAAGTTCCGAGACCACGGACTCCTTCTTTCTTGGATTCTCCAGCAAGTACAAGCACTCCCGCTTGTATATCTTTAAGCTCTTATGGCAGCAATTGAATAATCATCAAGCTCTTAAATAAATCTCCTTCTTGATGATCCTAAGCTTGTGTGAAGGCAATCACCTCTTAGATCTCATAAGAGATTCACACAAACAGCAATATGAGCAACCTCAAAAACGTGACTAGGGTTTGCCTTTTATACCTAAGGCAAAACATAAAACCCTACACGTCATATAAGCTTAGAGCTGAGTTGGAAATTCTGCAGAAAAAACAATCTGCACGACTTTCGATCGGTCAAGTCTAATTTTCGATCGATCGAGCCAGGTAGATTTACACTATAACTTCTGCAGTTAACTCGATTCCAACTTTACATGAATGACATACTTTGAGCAAGTCTAAAACAAGACTAAACACCTGTTTTGATCATGGTTTGCCAAAAATACACATTAGAGTTCTAATATATTAGTTCCTAAGTACTTAGAACCTAAAAAAAAAAAAAAAAAAACACACCAGTATTCAACCTGAATACCATGATATCACCAATATCCACCAAAGAAAGAGTCTAGCAATGAGTTCAAAGGAAAACATCTTCAGCAAAAATCTTTTTCTTTTTCATTTTTTAATCACAATGATCCTCCAGGTGTGTCAATCGGTAATTTTCTCAAGAAATTTCGCTAACGAAGGTTAAGCAATCAAAGAAATTAGATTACGTCAGAATCATTAATCATCGTTCAAAGAGTAGGAATCGAAACCAAACCCATCACCGACGGTTGAGTCAAATCCAAAACCAAACTCAAACCCATTTATCACATCCATCAGAAGCCCAGAATTAGATGGTGAAGAAACCAATATTTTCTTGTTTTTTTTTTTTTTTTCAAGTATTGAAATGCAAATTGTTAAAAAGGGCAGTGTGCCCTTTAAAGAAGCAAAAAACAATAAATAAGGAGAGAGAAAATATTAGTATTAAATATGAATGAGATTGAAAGTAATAGCATTTAATGATATTTTTTTAGCCGTTAGATCACTTACAAATTTACAGTGTAAAAAATGTGTAACTTTACAAGAGTCACACCACGTGTAACTTGAACCCATCTCTATATATATATATATATATATATATATATATGATCAGATGGGTTCAAGTTACACCTTTTATGGACCATTGATTACTATTAGATCTGAGGTTCAAAAAACACTCATAGTAATGTCATTATTACTTCCTAGAAATTAGTGATTTAGGCATTAACTCTTATTATTAAATGAAAAAAAATCACAGCATTAACTTTTTTTTTTCTTCCATATTATCATATTCTTCCTCTGTATTTCTTTTTGCACTAGACTTTCAGGCCTCCACCATTCATAAAATGCTCAAGATTAAATTGTTAATACAAGCTATATATATATATATATATATATATATATATTTTTTTTTTTTAATAAACAAAATAAAGATAGCTTTCTCTAAAACAATTGTAACTTTGGCCATATTAATTCAATGAAGAAATCAGTGCCCCTAATCGTATGCATAGAAATTGTGAAAAATGATTTTTAGCCAGTTGCTCTTTGGTTTTATTGTAACTTCTACTCTTGTGGTGGATATATATCTAGGCTTCAAATTAACTTTGACATCTTCATTCTTCACTTGGCAAAAAAATTAAACTAAATTGGAAATTTAAAGTATTTTTCAATTGAGAAATTTATCAGTAGAATTTCTCTTTCTCGACAATCAACTACGTACTTATATTATTTAAAAAAAATATTTTTAGGTTTTTAAGTATTAATTTAATAACTTAAATAAAGAGTTTAAAATTTTGATAATATCATTTCCCAACTTTCTCTCTATTTTATTTTACCACTTCCATTTGGACCATTCCTCCCTTTCTCTCAAAAATAACTATAGATTTTTTTACACTCCATCAATGTCTACTCTAAATTAATCTCCAAAACATCTAGGGTTCAATCCCCGCGTACACTAAAAACTGATTGGTGTTTTGGTCTGATGATAAAGAGCTATTATCAGAAGCGGACGCTAAAGGTTGAAACTCTCTCTCAAATTTTTTTTTTATATGCGCAAAAAATCATTAATATTTATATAGGCATGGTGAAAACATAGATTGTAGTGGTGGCAACGATGTTAAAGGAGTGATGGTGAGGACAAAAATAAAGATGGTATGATGTTGGTGGTAGTGACAGTAAAGGTGTTGCATTAATGGTGGAAGCAACTATATCTGGTTTTTTTTTTCCCCTTTAATAATAAGAGTTAAAGCCTAGACACTAATTTCTAGGGAGTAATAATGGCATTATTATGAGTGTTTTTTGACCCTTGGATCTAATAGGAATCAATAGTTCATAAAAGGTGTAACTCTTATGAAGTTACACCTAGTGTAACTTGCACCCATCATATATATATATATATATATATATATATATATATATATATATATATATATGTATATATAAGGTTCGGTTCAAGTTACACTTGGTGAAACTTTAATTAATGTTACACCACTCAATATTTTTTAATTGGATGCGAATTTTGACAAATCCACCATTAGATTACATTATCTTCGTATATTCTCTATGCTTGCAAATTTTCATGATGATCAAAGATTAATAGCCATGTCATCAATCAATTGTTTAAATTCAAATTTTTGTAGTTTAAAATAATGCATAAAATTGCGTTTATGAATCGAATAGTAAATAACATCAAATTAATATGAAAATTGGCAAGAATGTTAAAAACATATAAAACATGTAATTCAACGATGGGATTTTCAAAATATGAATTCTATAACAAGTTGTTGGATAGTGTAACATTGCTTAGAGTTACACGTAGTATAACTTGAACCCAACTCATATATATGTGTGTATATATATATATATATGGGGCGTCTCTTGTAACACCTAGTGTAACATCATAAGAGTTACACCTTTTATGGACTATTGATTGCTTAGTGGGTGATGCATTTCATAGGGCGTCTCTTGTAAAGAAGCATATAAAACATAATATTCAACGTCGCTCCTTTGGAATTAAATTTTTTTTTTAATTTCCTTTTCATAAGCCACAATAAGAATTATATTCCAAAATTTAGGCATGACAAAATCAAGTGTAGAAAAATATGAGGCAATTTTCATAATCCAATTTGAAAAATATTTTATCAACTAAGGTTGTTCCAACTTATGTTAAATAGAGTTGTTTCACATCAGGACATAGTTATATTAGCATATTTGACATGATACTCACCTCTTGAATATATATATATATATATATATTTTTTTTTTGGTTGAGAAAAACCTCTTCAAGAGTTGAGTTCTAAAAAGTGGCTATTTTCTAATATAAATTTATAAAACAATGTTATTTTTTCATATAATTCAAACTTAGAAATTATTGAGAAAAATTATTTGATGACAAAGAATTTAAAATCCAAATATATTTCGAGGGCACATCCACCATGGCCACAATTAATATAATGGCATTAGCTTGAACTTTTTCTTTTCTTTTTTCGACACATTGTATTTTTCTCTTTCATCCTTTGAGAGAGAGAGAGAGAGAGAGAGAGAGGATCTTTCCCTTATTTGATTTGATTGGGTGAAAAAGATAGTGCATGATGTTCTCTATGAAGTCACTTTTTAAGCCCCCCAAATTGAGAAGAAATGAATAGATGAAGAGAGAGAAAATCATGTTTAATTATTAAGGATTTCCACTCGTAGAATTCTCTTTCTATCTAATTTGGAAATTTTTTCTAAGTAAAATGTTATAGGGAACTTTCATTTCTTCCTTTTCTCTTCAAGTAAAAGCTAAGGACTACTAAAGTTCACTAAATTTCACAACTTGAAACACTTGACAAAGGCCTTGGTAGCTAACTAAGAATATATAAAGGGAAAAAAGAAAGAGAGAAGGGAAGGAGGTGTGCTTTGAAAATGGTCAAAACTTAGATACAATACTTTATATCATATACCTTAGGTTTCTCTCTTAGAATTTAGCCATGTGGCCGCTTAATATAAATATTATATGGACATTAAAACACTAAGAAAAAGACACTTTGAAAATCCAACTCCTTTCTCTTTACTCCCATTGAACTTAGTGGTGGCAGCGATTTTCTTGGTGAATGTTTTTGTGAAAAAAAATTCACTCACCTTTGTATGATTTTCACATTCTCTCTCAAAAAATTCTCTCACATTCTCACACTTTCCTAGCAAACCCACATAGAATTTTCCCTCAAAGAAAGTGGTTTTCCTTACCACAAGAACATACATATTCACTTTCAATCTCTCTCTATTCTCCTAAGCTTCATTATTTATTTCGTTAATATGTAAAATAACTTCTGAAGCCCATTGCAAATTCGCCTCCTCCAACCACAAAATTCACTTCTACCTCCACCAGGACTACTGAAATGGAAGCAATAAATCACTGCCGCTGCCTCTACTAGGTTCAATAGGAGTGACAGAGACAAGTTTTTAGGTTATCTCATGGGAAAATAGGGGTTTTTTACATCCATTTTATGTTTTTGTTAAATATACAGGTGGATAAATTTAAAAGAGGAACCTAAAATATAGGATATAAGATATTGTATTTATGTTTTGCCCGTACGTTGAATAGTTTGCATATTTAAAGTAAACTCAAAATCCCCATTTTAGGGAAGAAGATTAAAAAATTTTAAATTATAAATAATAATTCTTTGAGCAAGACTTAGGTACATTACTTAGGTGCTCTTTCTAAGGTTCATTTTTAAAGATTACTCCCATCCTATGATAAAAAATCCACATGCTAGAATATTAAAAAATGAACTTTAGGAACAGCACCTAAGGTACTGTACCTAAGCTTTGTCCTAATTCTTTATAGGATATTGATATTTTGCTTGATGAACAAATTTTAAAACTCACACTCTCTCTCTCCTTAAATTTTATTGAGATCCAAAAGTCAACACAATGAGAGAATATCTATTTTTAATCCCTAGATCTTTGCGCTCCATAATAAGCTCCTCTATTCGAGGATGCAGTCAATTAACAGTGGCGGCTCTAGGAATTTTTTCCAGGATGTTCCTCAACAAGTATAAATTACACGATCTAATAAAAAGAAAATTTTATATATTGACAACAACAATCAAAAAACATGTAAATACATAAAATTTACAATTGTCTTCTACGATTTTTCATTTTTTGAAATCGTTGCATGATAGTCTCATTATCAATGCTACAAGTTACATCTTTTTCAATATACACAACCAAGCAATCATTCATCCACTGATCTCCCATTCGATTGCGCAGTTCATTCTTTATATATTTCATTGCTGAAAAACTTCTTTCTACTGTTGCAGTAGCAACAGGAAGGGTCAAAGCTAACTTCACAAGCAAATAGACTAATGGATAAGTCTCATGCTTCCTCGTACTCACTAACTTTTCAGCAAGTTCACTAACCCCTTGAAGCTCTAAAAACAAGTCATTGTTGCGCATATCAAAAATGAAATTCTGAAGCTGAGAGTCAAGTGCCAAGATATCTGTCCCAGGAAAATCATATGGATAGAACTTTGCTAGATGTATTAACTTTTCCTTATCAAAAGCCACAAATGAATTACTTGGATTCAAGCAAGCCATACAAATTAGCAAATCGGTATTCACCTTTGAAAGACGATTGTTTAGCTCTTGAAGTTGCATATCTATGACTGTGTAGAATAGCTCAACACGATAATGATGTAAATTTGTATTTTGTTGGGTGTTGCGTCGCGGCCTCCCACTAACTACAAATATTTCATTCATGTTCAAGATAGGAATATCATGTGTGGCACAAAATGAATACACTTCAGTCAATAAAGATATCCATTCATCATCTCTTATCACTTGCAATTGTTGCTTAGACACTTTAACAAGATCCATAGCATTTACTATATCTTGATTTTTTTTTTGCAATGCTATTGACAACTCATTTGTGATCCCTAAAATGTTTTTCATCAAGTGTAGAGCAAAAACAAATTCAAAAGATAGAATTTACCTCATAATAGATCGAGCTTCAACTTTTTGGTCAGAAAGCCCATCTTCTTCAATAATCTCAAGTACATCAGCAATAGCAGAGAACATCAAAATCAAGTTGAGAATAGTCCCATAATATGATCCCCAACGTGTATCACCAAGACGTTTAAAATTTGTCTCTTGATTCAAACCTTGTCCACTTCTTCGTACACCATTCTCTAAATCTTCTTTAATTTTGGCAAATTGAGCATCTTGAAGAGCATCTCGTCTCTTACAAGAGCCTCCAACAACAGTTACTAAATTACTAACCACATAAAAAAAATCAGCAATGTTAATGTGATTTTTAGCAACGGCAACAAGTGTCAATTGAAGTTGATGAGCAAAACAATGGACATAAAATGCTGACTTATTCTCTTTCAAAATTAAAGTTTTGAGACCATTGATATCACTTTGCATATTACTAGCTCCGTCATAACCTTGCCCACGTAGTCTCGATAAACTCAAATTATGTTCACAAAGTAAATCTTCAATAGCACATTTGAGTGACAAAGCGGTGGTACTTGCTACATCAATACCAAGGAACCGCTTTATAATAATTCCTTGTTTGTTCACATAACGAAGAACGAGTGCCATTTGTTCTTTCACTGAGATATCACGTGACTCATCAACTAATATTGAAAAGAACCCATTGCCAAGATCCTCGATGATGGCTTTGGATGTTTCATGTGCAATTGCATTCACCATATCTTTTTGAATATCATGATGGGTAAGCTTGCAACTTTTCCAAGTATTTTGCATCACTTCATTGATAGATTCACTATGATCCCCCAAAGATTGTAGAAACTCAAGGAAATTTCCTTTATCACTTGAACCTTGAGATTCATCATGACCACGAAAAGCTAATCCTCGGAATAAAAGGAATCTTATGCAATCAACTATTGCATTTAATTGAATCCGATATTCAGCTTTATCTTGATTTGATTGCTTAACTAAAACACTTTGAATGTGTTGCTTTTCCTTCTATAAATCTTCACTCTTCTTGACAGCTTGGTTATGAGCACTATTAACTCCTCTAACATGGGAATCTAACTTCCCAAGCTGATCCCAAAGTCTGAATCCCTTCGTTACAAAAGTGTCACCTCCTCCTTACTTACAAACATTAAAAAAAGGTAACAATAAAAACAAAATGCTGCATCTTTGGCTATACTATATTCCAACCAATTTTTAGTTACATACCATTCGACTCTAAATCGACGGGGCTTTCCAGAAAAATATGATACAGGGTAATCATGAGGAGGTCGACAAGGGCCTTTTCCTAAATAATGTCTTCTTATTTCATCATGATTATTAGGATGATAAGATGATATCTTTTGTCGTAGCTCAGGATCTGAAGGAAGATTTTCTAAGTTAAAGTCAACACGACTTCGCTTAGAAGATGGAGATGGATCTTGCACAGGAGATGAATCTTAGATACGTGGTTTTCTTATCAAGTATTTGTTCATAATTCTAGCAAAAGAATAAATAATAAATTATAAGTTTATTTGAAATATTAATAAATTATTAATTATTGTTGTTTAGTTGTTTCATTAATTTGTTTGTCTTTTATAAATTATAATTTGTTATATTATTGTTTCATTAATTATAAAATTATTAATTGTTGTTTAGCCTAACATAATTTAATTTTTTTTTGTCTTTTATAATGTATTGGTTAATTAAATTATTAATTATTCTTTCCAATTAATTATTGATTAATTAAATTATTGTTTATTAGTTGCACATTACGCTAAAAGAGTCCGTCATGTGCACATTACACATTCCATGTGCTGATGTGCACGTTACACTGCTTTACCTAATTACCCGACCCCATGTGTCCATCAGCCTATCCACCTCCACCCCACTCTACAGACAAGCCTGCCCAATACCCTAATCACAAGAACTAGCTGCCAATTAGAAAATTTCACAATCACAATTTCACAAATCACTATAACGCTATAAGACAATTAATGTCTTCGAGTCCAATACCAACACACACCAACAGTCCAACACGGCAACACCAACACCAACACATTATACACCTACCAACGGATAAGAATCAATCATAAGATAAAGCCAAAAGCAAAATGCCAAATTCAAAAAGTAAAAAAATTAATAAAGTTAAACTGAGTGATTGTTTCTCAAAAAAAAAAAAAAACTGAGTGCTTCAGCCAATGAGCCAATCACTGTTCACCAGTTCAGACAATGAGACAAAGTCATAAAGTTAATAAAGACTAAAGAGAGAGAGAGAGAGTCATAAATAAAGTCATTGTTCTGTGTAACTGTGTTCATTATTTCATTTTCATTTCCTATATTCATTTCAGATTCAAGATAGAGAGACTGAGAGACTGAGAGAAAGTTAGAGAGAAAAGGAGAGAGAAATACCTGGGTGACGGCGGCGATGGTGACGATGAGCGACTGCGACTGGGATGATGTGGACCGATCTCTGTCTCCGATGCGATGAGGGGCGACGAGTCCGATCTCTAATGAGTGACTGCGACTGGAGCTGGATCGATCTGGCAATCTCCGATGTCCGATGAGTGACTGGAACCGTGGATCGATCTAACTTCTAAGGGGAGCGCCGTTCGGCCGTTGCTCTGTTTTTCCTTTTTAGGTTTGCTTAATGCTTTAGCTTTAGTGAATTTTTTTTAATTTTTTTGAGAAAAGCTTTAGTGATGTACTGAACTACTGATAACTGATTTGAGGTTTCTAATCTGTAATGGGGTCTGTTTTTTTTTTTTTTTTTTTTTGAGAAACCGTGGGTTTGCTTCCTCTGTTATCTGTTGGGCTTGCCGTGGGCTTGATGTTGGGCTTGCTGTGATCCCGTCCGTTGTTTTGCTCTTACAATTTTTTTTTTTTCCAGATTTTAGTTGAAATTTTTTTTTGGGCTTTTTTTTTTTGGCTTGAAAGTAGAACAAATATATATATATTTTTAATGTGAGGGTGTTCCTAATTTTGATTGAGGGTGTTCCTATTTTATATTTTAAGGGTAAAAAAAAAATTAGTATATATAAATTTCAAGTCAGGGTGTTCCTGGGAACACCCTGACCATAATGTGGCGCCGCCACTGGTCTCAAGCCATGTTGTATTTATATATGGCAAAAGATAGTACCATTTTCCACCTTAGCACAATTCGTATTGGTATTTTATTTATAACTTGGGTATATTGGAGTTTTTTTGCGTATGAATAATCTATTTTGTTATTTATTTATGAATTTTATGATGAAAACCAATGGAATACTTATTTTCATGAAGATTATAGAAATATTCAACTTTTTTAATAATTCAATAGTTGGGGTGGGGTTCTTATAAAATTTATTGACATTAAGAGTGTTTGGTTTTACATTGTAAATCTTTGATGAATTGGTATAATTTGGTGTTATACTTGATACTAATTTGGCAAAAAATTAGGTAGCTTGACAAAGTAGAGAAAAGATAAGAGCCTAAGAAAGGGAGGAAATACATTCTTGAAAAGTATTAGATAAAGCTTGAAGATGTAAGCACAATTGTATATTTATTCTATTTACGGGTTTTTTTTTTAATACTCATTAAACTAAATGTAAGAGCACATTATGATTATTGTAATATATTACTTCATAATATTTGTATTTATTTCATTTTTAATATTACTTCATAATGTTACATGTTTCATCTTATATTAGAGCCAATTTAACTTTCAATAATTGAAATTTGAGAACTGTTTAAACCTTAACATGTTAACATTTGATTTAAAACAATCCCATGCATTGCACGGATTAGCGACTAGTTATTATTATTATTGAAAAAAACTCTAATTATTTAGCCTTATCAAAAAAAAAAAAAAAAAAAAAAACCTCTATAGGACAAGCTTTCCCCCTAGATTTTTTTTCTTCCCGCACAAATTTTCCCCCGATTTTTCATTTCCCACTTTTTTTTTTTTTTTTTTCATTTCCCACTTCTCTCTCCCCTCACACCACCAGCCCTAGCCACCAATCTGCTCTCTCTCCCCTCACGCTAGAGTCACAATCCCCATAGCCTCTTTATTGAAAACACTCTCTATTCCTCTTTCTTCTTCTAAATCTCAGAGAAACTCTTCGTCTTCTTCCTCTTCTTCTTTGAAAAACAAGTTTAGGGTTTTTGGGTTTTGTTTAGAGAGAGAATGGCAGATACTGAGATGTTTGCTTTCCAGGTTGAGATTAACCAGTTATTGAGTTTGATCATCAACACTTTCTACGGCAACAAGGAAATCTTTCTCCGCGAGCTTATCAGCAATGCCTCTGATGTATATTCCTCTCTCTCTCTCGCTTTCATTTAAAAAGTTTCATCTTTTTACTGATTATATAATAACATGCATCTGTGTTTGATTTTCGATTCGTAGATTTTTATTTTTAATTTTTTTTTTATATTTGTTTATTGTGATATTGTAGTAGACCATTAATTTAGATCCACTATGCTTCTCATACATTGGTTTAGTTTTATGCCTAAACGTATTTGGAATATCATAAAAAGGATGAAATTTCTTTTCTTTTTTCGTTTATATGTGTGATTTGTTAGTAATTGCATCTGAATAAATTTTTTTGACTATTGATTTGCCAAACTATAATGGGTCTAATGAGATTTTGTGATATCTATCTATTTAGGATTATTAAATTTGTTTCTTGTTCATGTATGCTACTATTGGGAAAATATTGAAACTGTGGTAGCTACCAAATTTTTGGATTTTTAGTCTTAAAAGAGTCTGACTGGCTAATTAGGTTATTATGAATATGAATTAATTTAGTTAAAGTTGGTTCCTATTAATTTGTTTAGGGTTCTTATACATGTTTCTATGCTATTTTTTCTGGGATTTTGGATTAATATGAGTTTTAATATTAGTTAGTGGTTTTTAGAAGTCAATAATAATGTTATCAACTAAATTACATGTAATTTAAGCACACCACCTGTTTGACTCAATGTCTCACTGAGATTTTGGGCTCTCTCATGTTCTTATGATTACCTCTCTCTTGAATAAGACCATAGGAATTCATTTTTCTTGAACCAAATTATTTAACTGATATCAATTTATGCAATATGTTTGTTAAAGTTTGATTAGTGGTGTTTAGAATTTACAAGTCATAATAATATTACATACTAAATTACATCTTCCTGATGCGCACCACCTATTCGGCTCAATGACTCATTGAGATTTTGGCTCTCTCAATTTAAATTTGAATTCTGGAAGTGATTTTCTTGCCGTGATTCAACCCTAATTTGATCACATGCCTCATGTTGACACCTCACCGTCACAAAGAGTTAGAAGGTTCCCCTCTTTCTGGGGATTCAGTTGACTGGCTTGAATTTATGAGTTCTAAGCTGGTTAAAAAATTTTAGGCTATAAATATTTCACCTCATTTCCCATGGAAACTTCACAAACATGGGAACAACTGTATGGAGCTTCCCATCATTCAGCATACACAGGGACCTGATCTAGATAGGCTTTCTTCTACTTTAAATGGTAAGATCACATGCTTTTTGTTTTAGCTTGTTGGTGGTATGAACCCACTTGGTAGTATGATTGGTTAGTGGTGCTTGCCTGACATGTAACAAGTGAGATTTACTTTGCACATTATTTCTTCTTTTCTGTTTATGGCAGCAGACACTACTTTTGACTGGATAGTCATAACTTTCCCCTTAGGTGGGTTCAGTCTTTTTGAAGGCATGGAAGTAAGATTTAGAACTTGTTTACTATACTCTGGCCCACTTAATATAATTTTTTTCTACAAAATTTTCTAAATGATGTGACTTGAATTTTTGTTTGTGCTACAATTGTGTCTCCTGTCTTCTTGAGCTGCATGTCAACCTTCATTTTAGGATATGTATATTATATTTCTCAATTGAAATGTTCTCTCCCTAGTCACGAATGTGGTGATTGACCTTTTGAGATTATTATTATTATTGTTTTTGTTATCATTATAATTATCTCTTTTTTGTCTGAGGTGTCAAAACTCTTTATGAGATTATTGTTATTTCATGCACACAAATACAAACACACGCGCACATAAATGTGTGTGTGTGTGTATTGGAAATTGGACATAATGCTCAGAGGCTGTGTGGAAAATTACTTATTCCCTAGGATGCTAGATGCTATTTAGCATATCATAAAATATGGTGCCTTAAAATAGATCTTAAATAAAATACTGGTTTCCTTTTCTTTTTCTTTTTTTCATACTTGGCAAAAATGGTAAACTTGACCTTTATTTAAAGCCTTAGGGCTGCTGGGATGCCAAATGTTAAGGTAGGTTTTGTGGGAGCTAGTATGACAAGCGTTTTTGAGGAAGTAATGCAATCCTCAAAGCGAACACTCAGCGTTGCCTTTGCACCCTCTAAAGGTACTCATTCATGTATTTGTGCAGGCTTGCACTTAAATTTAAACTTTCATTTTGCTACCTGTTATTGGGAACACATGATAATCAATATGATGAGCACTGGGGGTATTATCATACTTGAATCTTGATAATCGGCATGAATTAGGCTTTTGACATTCCGACATTTTCTTAGTTGCTTTGCTTAAAGCTAAAAAATTGAGTGAATATGTTAGAACAGTCTCATGTTGATGTGTCTGTTAGATTTCTGGATTGCAGAAATTTAGTTTATTATATTGAGAAGACATTTAGTTGGGTTTGATTTCCTGCATTTAGGGCTGGTTATTGGCCCCATTTATACATGTGACACAACATACATACATACATAGATACTTATATGCATATGTGTGTGTGTGTGTGTGTGTGTGTGTGTATGTTTCTTTTGAGTCTGTCTCATTCATTGCTAACATGGTTTATTGTTTATGGTATTTTGTTCAATGTATAATTCTTCTAAAAAATGACTATTATTTGAATTGGTTAAGCACCATAATGTGAAATTTTTGTGAATTTTCTCACTCCAACGACGGGTAAGGTCCAAAGAATCGGCAAAAATGCAAAGTCTTATATCTTGCTTCTACAAAAGGTTATGCTTCTTGTTATATGTTTTCTTTTGGCCTTTTTCAATACTGAGAATGTTATTTATTTGATATTTTATGAGAGTGAGACTGATGTTGTGCTTTGTAAAATCAGTCTGATTGGTTTGGTGCAGCAATACAAGTAAGTTTTAAGGTTGATGAGAAGTAGTATGTGATCATGCAGTTGTTGACTCAAACTAGTAGCTAGAGTTGGCTTATAACAACCACCTTAAAAAGTGGCCAACTGTGGGCTTTTTTAAATAACAATATACAGAAATAGGAATCCAAAATTAAGCACCAAACTAGCAGTTTCAAAACCCACAAAATAGTCCTATTAAGACATAAAAAATGTTAAGGAATTTGATAAGAGGGATTTTGGGGACACTTCATTAAATGAGCTTCACTTTGACCAAGCAAAGTGCTTAGATCTTGAGGCTTTGAACTTTGAGTTTTAAGTCTGCATTTAACAACACTACTATGATAATGATGCATTTCTTTGTGGGTAAATTACAAATTACCTTCCTATGATACCGGGTAGTTACAAATTACTTCTGTGTGGTGAAGGGTATCCGAAGCTTAATAGTTTTAAGTCTCAACTTTTCCTGATTTTGCAGTCAGTCTCATACTTAGTTGATTTTCTTTGTTTTTATATCTGAAAAAGGTTGTGCGAAATCGTTAACAACCATTATGGTGTATGTGTTACAGAGGAAGGCTTGTCTAATAGTGGATTTAAGGTCACAAGGCTAAATACATATACGCTGGTAAAGTAGTGAATATTTTTGTTTTGAAGCGCCATAATAGTGCTGCTAAATTTTTTTATTACTGCCGCAATAAATCTACTGCGGTTCTTCAACAGTGGCGCTATGAGGAGCCATAATAGCACACACCACTAAAGGTCAGTTGTGCCTTTAGCAGTGCTTTTTTGGGCTTTAGCGGCGCTATTGGCCCACCGCAATAGCCCTTTTTCTTATCGTGACATCTAAATTGTCAATGACTATGAACTTAAAAAAATGTCGATGACCTTTCAGTCAAATGGAATCTCTATATTTGCAATTATCAACATAGATATCTACAGCTCGAATGCACCTCCCCCATGTAAAACGTATTAAAAAAAATTACATTTAAGTTATTATAATATTTTTGTTATGAAGAGTGACAGATGCTTCTTCAATTCTAAACTGGACATAAACCACTTTTCCAAATAAAAAATTAAATGGGTAAAATATAATTTACATTAATTGATTAAATTGTAGTATATTATTAAAAAAAATACTATTGTACTATATTACCAAATTCGCTGAAGGTAAAGCCTATGGTGCTACATATTGAATTTTTTCCATTCATACATAACAAACAGCTTTAGTGAAAAAATAATGCTTAATTAATCGACTGTAGGTAGTCTGGCGATCCATCCTTCTTGGTTAATGAATCTGTTGACACTTAAAAATTGATTGAGTTCACTTGCACTCAACTTCTTTAGCCAAGGAACACGTTTGGAAGTGTCAGCTCCTGGTCTAGAATTATCCACCTCTGCGTATGTAAATTGATCTCTGCATCAAGTATTCGGTGAGTATTGTCAAACTTTTTATTTTTTTTTAATGATACATCAATGTTTGGGAGTAAGAATTTAAATCATATATGTTTGCGATGGAAACAACAAAAAGTTTTGAGCTACAAAACTGTTGGTGAGTACTATCATACTTGTATAGCATCAAAGAGCAAACCCTTAATTAAGATACAAAACTATGTTTTAGACCCCATAAAAATTATTGTAGTAAATATATATGAATTGAACTATATGAATACGTGTGAGTGCACGTCCAGATAATGACCGTCTAGGCTTCTAAGAGTAACAAAATTCAGATTTTTTGTTTTAAAATTGGGGTCATTCATTTTGAAACAAGTGAATTAGATTAAATCACATCATTCAAAATTTATAAATTTATTTTTAAAAAGTTGATTATTACCATTTTGATATTTATAGAATTTATTGATGAGATGGAAAAAAATCAATTTGCTTATTTTAAAAGATTTCAAAAATTCTATAGTCGAGTTATTACTTACTCTTAAGAATTCTAGAAAATCTTATATGGTATGATTCTATATATTTATAGTAAAAGATAAATTTAGACAAATAACAATGATAGGAATATCAAGAGAGATTGAATTTCTTGGACATCTTCAAATTCTGGTGAGTTCTCTAATGGCGAATAATTAGATGCTTCTTGATCTTTTTTTGTTTGTTCTTTAGATTTAGAAATTTTCTTCAAATTTTCAACCATTTGAAACCTAACATTATAAGGTACACTCATACATGCAGCCACATCACCTTTAATTCTAGCTAGATGTCTTTTCATCCTATTGATGCTCCCTCCTTTATAACTTTTCCCACAATGTATACATCTCTAACTACTTTTTCCGTCTTTCAACTCTTGAGTTACATGATCTCATGCGGGATCACATTTCATTAGACCCTGTTGTAGAAGCATGTTCATTAGATGGTACCGAGGCGGATTTCATTTCACTCAACAATTTCAGACTGACAGCAACCATTTTATCAACAAATAAATTCATCAACATAACATACACAAACAATAGTCAATAATTTCAGGCTGGTAGCAACCATTTTATCAACAAATAAATTCATCAACACAACATACACAATCAATAGCATAATACTCTGTAAACTATATTTCACAAACAATAATGCTCTGTAAATCAAATCTACAACATACACAAAATCACAAATAAACTAAAATGCTATTGTAAATTAATAATTGAAGTTACCACCTACCAGTGAAGTTATAGAAGGAGAACCTGAGATGAAGCCGAGAACATGAACTGAGAATCTGAGATGAAGCCGAGAGAAATGAAAAAAAAAAAAGGAATTAAGAAAATGATCAAAATCAAAATCATAAAAAAGAAAAGAATATTAATTATTACCTGATGAAGCTGAGAGAAATGGAAAAAAAAAAAAAAAATTGAATTGAGAAAATCAAAATCAAAATAAAAAGAAAAGAACATTTCCCAATTAGAAAACCCAAAACTTAGACGCTGAGAAGCAAAGAGTAGACTGCAAAGCTCAAAGGGCGAGGGCGAGACCAACACAGAAGGAAGAAAGAAAGAAAGAACAAAAAAAAAAGATGTCGTGAGGTGCGTGCTGTTGTGTGTGAGGCAGGCAGAGAGAGGTTTGTGCTGCTGTGCGTGAGGCAGAGAGGTGCGTGCCGCGTGCGTGCAAAAAGCGAAGTGAGGTAGGGAGAGCTTGAGTTGAGTTGAAAGTCTTGAGACTTGAGAGCTTGAGGTGAGTAAGAAAGTGAGGCAAGAAGTTTAAGTCTCTAAGAAGAGGCATGAAACGTGAGATGAGAGAGTGTGGACTTTAGGGTTAGTTTTTAGGACTTTAGGGTTAATTTTGAGGAGCAAAAACAACATAGTTTATTTTGAGGAGCAAAATCGGTTCGACCACACCGATTTTCGGTTCTCAGGTTGAATCGGCCGGTTTGCACTATTTATTGGTTTTTAAGCTATTTTCAGTTTTTTACCATAACTGGACCGGATTGAAGGCTGATTCCCGGTTGAACCGGTCGGTCCAATCCGGTTTTTAAAACTATGTATTTTACACTTGTCCCTATAAACTATGAGAATGCACACTTTACCCCCTCCTCCTCGTTGGAGGGGGGGGGGGAATACTCCATTCTACACTTACCCCCCCCCCCCCCTAAACTATGACATTTTTTTACACTTATTTCCCTAAACTATGAAAATGCACACTTACTTCCTTAAATTATTATCCATGGAATGGAGTACAAAGTGTTACACGAGTAATAGTTCAAGGGGGTAAATGTGCACTCTTATAATTTAGAAAGGCAAGTGCTAATATAGATTTCACACCTAATACATAAAAGAAAATTACATTTCATGTTTAGGTCCACAATTCCCTCAAGATTGAGAGTATATGTAATGAAAATCGTGAGATTTATTATTCAGTTGACAATCATAAATAGAATAATTAATCACACATGGTACAATTCAATGAATCTTAGCTTACACACTTAAGAAACATCAACATATCAACTAAGAGTATCCACTTTCATGATAAAGACAAATTATCTTAGTTGACATGTTATAGTCTTGGTAGATGAAATGTCCAACTTCATCACTGGCTACAAAATCAAAATATTGAGTTTATAAGAAATTTGTGATTTATATATTTTGTAACTAAATTACGTAAATCACATATAATGCATCTCAACTAAATTACATAAATCACATTTTGGCAACTGGCAACATTGGTATCTCTCTCTCGTTGTCTTTATCTCCCTCTCTCTCCTCTTCCTTTTCCTTTTTTTTTGTTGATAAATCCTCTTCCCTTTCTATCACCACTCGATTTCAATCTTCATCTTAGGGAACCAAGCTCTATCACATTCAACCACTTGGCTCTCTACAAGTCTGGCCAAAAAATTTTAAGTTCCATATCTTTGACCACATTCCCTTCTCCCTACTACATTTCCTAATTTCATCATTGATATAAAATCCCATAATCCTCCCCATTGATATATATAATAACTTGAAGTTTCCTTTGCCGGATTGATCAACAGTGATGGTAGTTGCAATGTTGGATCCAATATAATCTACAACTCTACATATGTTGAAGTAAAGTAATAACAAGAAAAATGTATAAAAAAATTGGACATACTCCATATTTTACATGTGAATTGTTTGATATTATGCACTTTGGAAGAAAGAATTGTTTGATTTAGATTTTTGAGAGATGCTATGATTTATTATTTTATATGTATATTTAGACCAAAAACAGGATTTTTCTCATCAATGAAGGATACATACGTTATCCGGTGGACAGTGGATACCCATAAAAAACCTAGTGATTAAAAATACTGCCGATTAGAGAAGGATAAAAAAACATAATTACATATTCAAATTTAGATTCTATAAAAAAATGAATAGGTTAAACATGCATTACAAAAAACGCGGGCTATAGCCGCGCTTTTTGCTGACCTATAGCCTCGTTTGTAAGTATTTTTAGCTGCGTTTTTTTTTATAAGGCCTATAGCCACATTTAAAAAACACAACTATAGGTCCAGCAAGTAATAAATATATTTTTTTAAAGGTTGACCGATGGCTGTGTTCAAAAAATGTGGCTTAGGTCTAGCCAAATAATATATATATTTTTTTAAGAAGGATCTATAGCCGCATTTAAAAAAAGTGGCTATAGCTAACTTATAGCCGCATTTTTTGAACGCGGCTATAGGTAACACCAAAAATAAAAAAAATCTTTCTTTTCCCATGTACCCCCACTTTCCTTCCTACCCCCACTTTCAAATTTTTTTTTTTTTTTTTTTTTTTTTTTTTTTTTCACTCCAACACAACTGTTTTTTTTTTTTTCTTTGTTTCTTTCGAGCTGTTGCTTCTTTGTTTCTTTTTTCTTTCTTTCTTCTACAAGTCACGCTAGGTTCTTCTTTTTTTTTCTCTCTCTCTCTTTTTTTTTCCTTTTTCTTTCTGCCTTCATCACTCCAGCACAACTCATTTTTTTTTCTTTGCAACTACTTCTTCTTCTTCTTTTTTTTTTTTTTTTTTTTTTTTTTCATCTCAAGCACACTGATTTGTCTATAGATTTAGTTTTTTTTGTGTGGTTATTTTATGTTTAGTTAGTAAGAAAATGGAGGAAATGTCGAAAATTTTGAATGAAGTGGATATTCTAGCAATATTTGTGTCTATGTCTTGATTTGGATTTAAGTTTTGATTTTGAATTTTTTGAATCTGTGCTTGAATTTATGCTATTGTGTTGCTAATATTGTGCTTATGTTTAAATGGATTTGTGTTCTTGAGCTTGTTCTTTTTGTTAGGATGTGTGCTCTTAAATCCTATTGTATGATGCTATGTATGACATTATGTATGACTTAATGTTATGATTAATAAAGTTGTTTTATTATTATCTAAAATAATTGTAACATGAATATTTGAACAATATCATATAGTCCATGAGATACATAGTATGTGATTTATGTGAAAAGTCACATAAGATATAAATAACAAGTTCTTTGTAAACTCAGAATTATAGTTCGTAGTTGGTGATGAAATTAGACATTTCATCTGCGAAGATTATAACATATCAACTAAGATGATTTATCTTGATCATGGAAGTGAAGACTTCTAGTTGATATGTTGATATGTTGATATGTTTTAAGAGTTAAGACATATTGAATTAGACCGCTTTGAGATTTGTTATTCTCCTATCAACTGTCAAATGAATAATAAATCTCATGACTTCTATTTGCATGAACTCTTAATCCTGAGAGAATAATGGACATGATTATGAAGTGTAGGTTGCTTTGATATATCAGGAGTGAGGTCTAAAGTTACGATCAAAACCTTAGTATGTTGGGCAGCCACATTTAGTGTTGATGGAATATATATTCTCAAGATGGAATTCATAATCTCCTAATGGAGATACAAAATATTCCCTTGATATAAGTTTAATGAGTTTGATTATTCAGAGTGTTAGGCCTAACCACTTTAGTAAGGAGATACTAAAGTATATATTTATGAAATTAGATTTCATAAATATATGATGAATAACTTAAAGGATTAAACTGGGCACTCAAGGATTAAGATGTAGTAATCTTCAAAATGGCAGTCTATATTTATGACTTTGTATTACTACAAATATTTTATGAAGGAGTTGCATGTATAATAAAGTCTTGAGATATAATTTATTAATAAGGCCTAGAGTGCAATTATATTTATATGGTGGTATTAAATATAATTAATGGTAATTTTGGACTTGTCAAGAGTTGACAGAAAAGTCCAATGCCCATTGGAGTTAGTATCTTATTGGTCCCTTTTGATTCTCCTCCAAGCTACACACTAAAACCTAATTGGAAAGGCCCAATAGGTCAGCCTAATTAGATAACCAGTTAGATATAAAGGGAGAAACATACATAATTTTTTATTAGAAAAAAAAAGAGAGACATCATTGTGAAATGACGTGTATGTGTGAGTGATGCCACTCAATTATTCTCCCTTGGAAATTAATTGAGAGACCACACTTTTTGAGCGTAAAGTGGAATTGGAGTGAAGATTAAAAGTGTTCCCAAGTACTTTTAATCTTTTGTTTTGAATTTCACCACATCAAGGTATGCTATTTTGTTCTTAAATTCTGAAATTTACATAGTGCATGTTATCAATCATGAATGAAATAGATTCATATTTGTTGCTTCCGCTGTGTGTTTTGTATGAGATATAAAACTATGAACTTAAAAAAGATGTCAATGACCTTAAGATCAAATGGGATTTCCATATTTTCAATGTTCAACATAGATATTCACAGCTCAAATCCTCCTTTCCCATGTAAAATAGGGGTGTTAATGTTTGACTCAACCTGTGAACACGACACAAACCCGACACGGGTTTTTTCGGGTTAGGGTTGAGTTTTTATGGGTTTGGGTCATAAGCGGGTCGACCCAAAAGCGACACGATAAGAAACGTATCATAAGCAAGTCAACCCTTGTGACCTGTAATAGACACATTTGACTCGCCAATTTATTTGTGTCAACCCAAAATGTCCTGCTTAACACAACCCATTTAACTCGTATAACAAATAAATATTTATTTTATTTTAGATTTGTCAAATACCTTTTATATCCAACATATATTTTAGATTTAAAAAGAAAAGTGAGTAGTTACAAAAACTTATAAGGGATATAATTGAAAATTGAAACTTTACAAATCCTAGATCTCTAAACCTTACAAACCCTAAATCTCTAAACCTTACAAACCCTAAATCTCTAAACCTTCTTATAAATATCTAATTTTATTTTTTATTTCAGTTGTACTACTCACTCTACTATCTTATAGACTCATGGCTCAATTCTCAAACACAAAGTCTCAAACCGGTTATTGCTCTCTCTCTCTCTCTCTCTCTCTCTCTCTCTCTCATGTGTCTCTCATGTGTTTAGTGAGTTTTAGAATTAAAGAAAATTGTTTTCTTGGTGTTTCAAAATTCTGAAGTAATTTTTTCGGCATAATGTTTTTGTTCTATAAACTTTGAACCCATGTGCCGTTATTAATATATGAGATATATTAATTGTTGATTAAGGCCACGGTTGTAGCTTTTGTCTTGTGCCGTGTTTTTTTTTTTTTGTGTTTGTATTAGTGTTGGACACCGTCTGCGTATCTTGCAAGTGAGTTTATTGAGATAGTTTATAAACTAGATCTGATGGATATTGCTTTTAAAATTGTTGAGGCATGTCATTTTTGTAATTACTAATACTTATATATATATATATATATATATATATATATATATATATATTTTTTTTTTTTTTTTTGGCATAGAACTTGCACAAATGAAATCGGATGACCTTGTGGAAGATGTTATGAATTAGGACATCAACAAAGAATCTATGGATGATAATCGTAGTCATAGTCAAGATTAGTCTACTATTTGCTCAAATTCTTTCAATATTGATACCTAGCATTAGGCGAGTTCCAAGGATATTATATGTTTTATGTCATATGAAAAGATGTTTCTTCCATTTTAAACTAGACATTAACCACTTTTCCAAATAAAAAAGGATAAGGCTACAACTTTACACAATATCTTTTTATTGAATATGAATTTGACAAATCCATTGTTAGATTACATTTTCTTCTTACATCCTCCATGTTTGCAAAATTTCTAGAACATTAAAGATTAATAACTATGTTATCAATCAATTGTTTAAATTGCAAACCTTTGCAGTATAAACTTATGCGTAAAAATAAATTTATGGATCATATAGTAAATAACATCCAATTGGCATAATATTTTACATGTATGTTAAGAGTGTAAAGAACATATAATCCAACGGTTAGATTTTCAAAATATGTAGCAATATTAATTTTGATTTAAAGAAAGTTGTAGCTTTAGGTTACAACTAAATTTGTAGTGAAATTTTATCCAATAAAAAATTAAATGGGTAAATATAATTTTCTTTAAATGATTAAATTGTAATATATTATGAACAAAGTTTAGTTACAAAATTGTTTGTACCGTAAAAATATAACCTTACTCGATAAAATAAATATTATTGTATATTTTGAAAATCTAACCATTGAAAATTGTGTGTTCTTTACACTCTTAATACACACGTAAAATTTTGTGTCAATCAGATATTATTTACTATATAATTTATAAGCTTATATTTTATGTATAATTTTAAAATACAAAAACTTGCAATTTAAACTATCTATTGATGACATAGTTATTGATATTTTATTTTCTAGAAATTTTGCAAACATGAAAGATATAAGAAGAAGATATAATCCAATAGTAGATTTATCAAAATTCACCTCCAATAATCCAATATTGAGTAAGTTTGTAGTCTTAGATTACAACTAATTTTGTAACTAAATTTTGTCCATATATTATTTTTTTAAAGAAATACTATTGAACTATATTACTAAATTCGCTGAACGTAAAGCAAACCAACTGTCACAACTACATATTGAATTTTTTCCATTGATACATGACAAACAACTTTGGTGAAAAAACAATGCTTAATCAATTGACTGTAGGTAGTTTGGCGATCCATCCATCTTGGTTGATGAATTTATCAACACTTAAAAATTGATTGATTTCACATGCACTCAATTTCTTTAGCCAAGGAACACGTTTGGAAGTCTGAGCACCCGGTCCAAAATTATCCACCTCCGCATATGTAAGTTGATCTCTGCATCATGTATATGGTCATTACCATCAAACTTTATTTTTTTATTGATACATCAATAGTTCGGGGGTTGGGATTTGAAGCATAGATGTCTGCATTGGAAACAACTGGGAGTTTTGAGCTACAAAACTCTTTGTGAGTACTATCATACTTATATAGCGTACCCTAAGGATACGTTTGGTACATTAACTGGAGATTACATTAAGAATAGTAATACTTAGTACTGAGAATAGAAGATATTTTTTTGATAAACTGCAATTTTATTAATTAAGATCTAAAACATAAAGCCAATCTGTATTACAAGCAAACCTCAAGGGAGGAGGCATATTGTAATGGAATAAGAATAACTATTACAATTCATAAATTTGGTTGTTACATATGGAATAAGAAAAACTGTTACATATAAATTTGGTTGTTAATAAATATATTAATTTTAAGACCAATTATATGCACTAAGGAATAACTATTACATTGATTTTAAAGAGAAATAGTTATTTTTCATTTTAAAGATTAGTTATTCTTTTGTAATAACTAATACATATAACAAAGATGCAACCAAATGATTGAATTACTATTACACATCAACAGCTATTCCATTATGAGAGCTATTACTCTATAGCAAACATATCCTAATTTAAGATACAAAGCCATTTTTTAGACCCCAAAAAAATTATTTTAATAAATAAATAAATAAATAAATATATATATATATATATATATAGACACGTGTGAGTGCGTGTCTAGATTATGACCGCCTAGGCTTCTAAGAGTAACAAAATCCAGTTTTTTTTTTAAATAAGTAAAAAATAAATTGGGGTCATTCATCTTGAAACAAGTGAATTAGATATAACCACATCATTCAACATTCATTTATTTATTTTTAAAAAGTTGACTATCACCATTTTGATATTAATAGAATTTCTTTTATGAAGTGGCAAAATTCAATTAGCTCATTTTAAAATAAATAAAAAATGAGTAATGCTATAACCACAAGCTATTTTACAATATTTTTACAAAATGTTGATGTGGTTAAATCTCTTATTGGTTTTCATATAAGCCCACCATTAATATCATTTTTCCATTTACCAATAATCACTCACCACATCAGCAGTTGATAAAAAAATTTGTAAAATAGTTTATATCTCTAGCATTATTCTTAAAAAATTCTATATACATGTTTTTTTTTTTTTGATGAACACTATATATACATGTTATTACTCCTAAGAGTTCTAGAAAATCTTATATAGCATGATTCTATATATCTAATAACAATGACAAGGACATCAATGTTTCGGAGAGATCGAATTTCTTACTCATGGCCCACGAATTGCCAAGCATCCTAGCCCACTGGGACTACTATATCTGATAACTTTGAATTGGCAATAATTACTCTGGAAAAAGCTTTCCAAGCTCTC
Organism: Castanea sativa; assembly: GCF_040712315.1. Classification (NCBI taxonomy): domain Eukaryota; kingdom Viridiplantae; phylum Streptophyta; class Magnoliopsida; order Fagales; family Fagaceae; genus Castanea; species Castanea sativa. Next base: position 17,344,664 of record NC_134022.1, read on the forward strand.
CCAAGGTAAGCTTTACCTCTCCCATGAATCACACAATCTTTAAATACAAATCCAGAAGATTCCTCAGCTGAGTCCCTCCCTTGTGCTGTTATATAGCCGATGTAGGTTCCATTACCATATGTTTCCAACGAATAATATAGGACACTTCGCTACATATCCAACCAAAAAATTAAACAAAACAAAGAAACAGTTATTACATGGAATAATTTTATTTAGATTAAAATATAGACGAAAATGAATAATTTTGTTTTCACCTAATAGAAAGATTGGCCATTGCCAAATATAAAATCGGCTCCACCTTGGATGTAGCATTGGTAAAAGTAATGGCGGCCGCCCACATCCCACAACGTATCTTGCACCCCAAAAAAGCTGCAGTTGTAGAAAGCAGCTTTGTCCCCAAGTATTTCAGCTGACAAAGCTGGTACGAGGTCGTTCTGTTTTGGTCCCAAATTGTATGTGTTCTATTAAGAGTTTTACACGAGTTATACCATATCTAACGTTAACACTAAATAATTTTCACATGTATGTATTCAAAAGGGTGAGTTTCACTAATTAAATTCATGATAGGATCTACCATTTATGTGAGAGGATGTCGTATGCATTAATGGTATTCTGGGAATACCTAATAATTTTCCATGTAACACATTTATTAATTCAAAGTGTATTTAATGAATTTCATAAAAATAAAAAAGTTTATATATTATTATTGTACTATCCTCTCCCTCTAATTATTCTTATACCACTAATAGCATATCGTAGAAATATATAAGTAAACTAGTTAGGGCAGCACGTGCAAGGCATGTGCTTGCTGTGGAATAAAAGTAGTGATTAAGGTCAATTCTAAATTTTATTTATATCACAAAAGAAAGATATAAATCATTTGATTTTTAAAGTACATAGAGATTTGCAGTAATTAAAAGAGACAATAATTTTAAGAATTTTGATAATTATGTCATAAAAAATTAATCTCATTCGTATAAGAATTTTGATCTCACACAAAGTTAGGGTAACTATTTAACATATAAATATCTATTTTGCTTTAATAGTTTTTTAGTAACAATTTGCTAAAGGCAATACATCCACTCAATAAAAACTTCTACGAATGATAACGAATATCATTTTCTTCCAACAATAAGCAACTAAGTTTTATTAAGAAAAGAAAAAAAAAAGAAAAAAAAGAAGAAGATAACAAGAGGCATGTGTCATCGAATTTTCTATTAGATAAATTATAAGCTTCAAAAATTTAAATCTAGAAAATCAATGTTCTTTAGATAACAAATAAAATACCTTATGTCATCATTCCAACTTTCTAAGCATTACTACCATCTAAACTTTAAAACACGTGAAGAAAATTTATGGGATGTTAAAATTTAGTGGGAGTATTTTAGATATTATATATTAATATATTTTAAAAATCATAAATTTTCATTAGGGTTTAACTGAGAGAATCACAAGATGACATATTTGCTTTTTTCCAAAGTATTAAGGGAAAAATTTCTTGATTTAAAGTTAAAGAAGGAACTGTAAACTACCCCAAACATAAATGATGAAAAATGTTTTTATCTTAATTTTTTTATTTTCTTTTGTGTGTGTGTGTAAAACTATGTGTTTTTACTTAAAATGGTATGTAAAGAAAAAAATTACATTGTATGTGAAATAGTGAATTTTAGCTCAACAACGTTGACTAAACCAATAAAAAATTTCTAGAAACATAACAAAATGGCACAATATTTTCATAATATCTTTATAAAATTGTTATATTTTATTTTGACTTTTAAAGAATCAATAGCGCAACAGTTTTGAAAATATTGTGATGACAACAAGATGTCTTAACATTTTCACAAAATAAATTTTATATCCACGATATGTTTATAACAAATTATAAGTAATAGGATGTTACAGGTTATTATTGGTGAACAAAAAGGTAATTTCATTAGCAAGTTTAAATTAGAACCAATATCAATTTATTACCTATGGTTTATTATGAAAGTGTTGTGAAAAATATTGTGGATGTAACACTTTTTTTGCACAATAATTTTATTTTTAGTTGTGGTTGGCTCCAATATGATATTTTATTATTTTATTTTGACTTATAAGAAATTAACACCTCAAAAATTGTGGTAATATAGAGTTTGGCCCCTTAAAAAAATTTCTAACTCCGCAACTGATTCAGATCTGAACAGTTTTGAGGCTGTTCTAAAAATAAAGAGTTATTGCTATTGTTATCCTTAATTACATTAAAGCCAATGCCTTTCGCTACAAGATTTTCAGCATATGAAGTGAAAGTAGAGCTAGTATTCGTACTTTCATGACCATCCCATTCAATAAATGTTTCCCGGCTGCCTGCTCCATCAAGGAAAATGCATGTTTTATCGTATGTGATTGTGACTTTTTCTCTGCACAATAAGATAATTAAATAGATATAAAACCTTATAATCAATTAAGCTCTACAATTCACTAATTAATAACTCATTCATCAATAAATAAAAATATTAAAAAAAAAAAACAGACAAATACGCACACTAATAACCCTACACATATATACAAGCACACAAGTGCGCATATATTTATACCTCAACTAGGTTGTAAAGTGTTTTTTTTTTATAATTGTATTACCTGTATACGCCAGCAAAAATTTGAATCCGTATCCACTTAGCGTTGCCTGAAGGAATAGAATCAATGGCGCTTTGAATGGTCGTGAAGTTTCCGTGACCTGCAATATCTACAGTGATGGTAAATGCAACTTTGAAGGGGTTGGCTTTATTGAGTTTACACAAGAAAGCTGATCTAGACACATTGTAGTATAGTAACAAAAGAGTAATCAATGTAAAGAATCGGAGAGACCGCATTTATGCACGTAAGTATCTCCTAGCTAGTATAAGCTTTTGAACAAATATTCTTTAAGTACAAAACTGTAATAGAAGCCAGTAATTTATATAGTGACCAACAGCAGGGTATTTTCCAAGAAGCCATGACCTAAAATCAAATCCTGAAGTCGAATTCGGGGTCATTATAAGGAAAATGTTCATATTTTCTGTCAGTAAATTTCCAAATTTAACCCGCAAAATGTAAGCACATCAGGTTATGGGTGTATCAACCTTTTTTTTTTATAAAAGAAAAAGGTAAGTAAAGCTTTATTACTAAATATTGTCCATTTGTAATATAATTTCCAAATCTGATGGTAATTCCTCTACCCAAACATCTAAAATTGTAGATGAAATTGCGCTCCTTCTTAACAAGTTGATTACCTTCCCTCTTTTGATGACCAAGGGCACACTTGGTACACTAGATGAGGATTATGATAAGAATGATGAGGATTATTACTTAGAATTAAATGCATTGTAATGAAATAACTAAACCTAGGTTTGATTGTGAATTCAAATAACTTGTAGATAATCCCTTTAAGATATATTTTAGGAAATATTTTACTCATACAATTATATTTCATAAAAAAATATATTATTTTTTAGTTTTGAGAAAGAGTTTATTTAATTATTTATGATTTTTTATTTTCATAATTGTTGCATGGACGAGGATCCCTTTTTCCATTTAAATAGGCCACCAAGGCGGTTTCCGAGGATATACCTAGGACCTTAGGGACGAGCAATAGCAAACCTCGGGGATGAGCATTGACTGTGGGAGGCGCATGGAGGTAAAATATCAGAAAGTAGAAAGAGCTGACTTGGCACGAAACGCGAAAAGGAAGAAAGAAGAAGAGTTTAAAAGTCATCCCCTCCGTATTGAATGCAAGACAGCTGCTCTCCTAGCTGCATTACTGAAAAAATGACCATGAACAGTGGTGGTACACCTAACGCTGCAGGGCAAAAGCTTACTAGGAGGTTCTAGATGAGATAGAAGTCCTGGGAATGCAATCTCAGCATTCCAAGTGTAAGATTGAGATGATTTGTGTTGGAATATAAAAGGAAAATCAAGATTCATATTTGGGGGGGGGGGGGAATCTGGAGAGGAAAATCACTGTATACCATCCTTAGACTTTGCCGAGGAGGATTTTCTTTGCATTAAACTATTTGTTCTTTCTTTCAAATATCATTTAGCCTACTTTGATTACTGTCCAACACATTGAAATTTAGTTTCTAACCCACTCTCTACAAATTCATTGTTTTAGACTCTTTGGGCCTTAGTCCTTTTCAACATTTGGGCTATCTAAGCAAAACTTGCCCTTACAATTGTTATATACATATGAAAACTTTGTTTATTCATAAATATATTAATTTTATACATTATTACACTTACTAAGAAATAACTGTTAGAACCCTTTTAAAGAGAAATAATTATTCCTAATTTTAAATAATAATTATTTATAAAGAATAATTATCCCTAAAGGCACAACTTTGTAAAGGAAGACATGCTCACACTGACATCTCCAAACATGGTTCTTGAAGACCCTTTCTTGTTGATAGTTGAGATAAGTTGTAGATAATCCCCTTCAAAATCAACCCGAAAAACACTCAATTCCTTCCAGGGGCGGCTTGATGAATTTGGGGGCCTAAGGCAAAAATTGGTTATCTTGTTTCATATATAAAATTACCATTAATTAACATGAATCACGTAATTTTTAAAAAAAAAAAAAAAAGTTTGTAAACACAAAAAAATTTGACAAAACTTTTTACATTTGTTGATGTGGCAGATTTATAGTAGTGAGTAAAAGAGTGAAGTTAATGGTGAATCTAATTGAAAACTAGTAAAAGTCTGCTAACTCGACTATTGTAAAAAATGTTGTGAATTTTTTTGTGAATTGCTTTCTTTCTTTTCTTTTTTCTTTTAAAAGTGCTACATTCAAAATATTTTTCATAACAAATTTTAGGTGTTAAGTTGCTTCTTATTTTCTAGTTGAACCTATCACTAAAATTATTTTTTTGTTGTCAACAACAACCTTTAACAATTTGCTATTTAGGATTTTTTGTAAAATTGTTGTGAACATAACATTTTTTTCTCTTTTTTATTTGTTTTTCATTTGATAAAAAAATATTATTTTATTTATTGGTTAATATTTTGGCTTAATTAATACTATTAGTTAAAATTTAGGGGCCTTTTTTTCACTTGGGGCCTTAAGCGGCCGCATCAATGGCTTATACTGTTGAGCCAGCACTGATTCCTTCGCAAATGTTACTGCACGACTAGCTGCCATGGCTTCTGCCAGCTTGACTGAGTGAGGAATTTGTCAGGTCATGGGTGTATCAATTGTTCAATGCGACATAGATTTTTTATTATTATTATTATTATTATTATTATTATTATTATTTATTTATTTTTTTTGTTTTTTGTTGAGAGAGAGTTTCAATCTGTGGCGTCTGCTTCTGATGATAGCTCTTTATCATCTGACTAATTTTTTTTTTTTTTGCTGAATACACTAACTAGGATTTAAATTAATTGGACTGCACGGTAGATTATTGAAATCTTTTATGGCTATAGAATAAAAAAGGTAATATTAGACTTGATCATGCTTTACATTCTAAGTTTTTTTATTTTTTTTAAGCCACATTCTAAGTAAAACTATATAGGAGCAAAAATAACTTTAACTATATAAAATAAGATGAATATCTTTTATGAATTCCCCACCTCCTCTGGTTCTCTTCTCATCTATCTCGGCTGGACCATATAGTGTAGGATATTCAATGCCTCATTTTATAGTGATCTTAGGTGGAAGTTTGTCAGTGTTGATGAAGTGCCAATTCTGTTGCTCACTCTTTCGCTAGATATGTTGTTCTAGGAATTTTTTTTAAGAGTCATAAAAACATAAATTAATATTTAAATATATTGAGTTATCGACACACACACAAAAAACATGCAAATATATGAATTTTTACAATTTTCTTATACAAAATTTTCATTTTTTGAAATTGTTACATGATAATTGTAAGGACGCAATTTGATGCCTAAGCCCTAAAGGGAAAAGGATCTAGGCCTAAAGAGTCCAATACAATGAATTTATAGAGAGTGCGCTGAAAAACTAGGTTCTAATGAGTAAGATAATAATTATAGTAAATCTAGATGACAAGAAAACTAGAATAAAATGGTTTTGCTCAAAGAAAATCGTCATCGGCACAATCCGAGGAGACCAAGTCTTATATATATTCTTCTGAATTTGGTTACAAGTACAGTTCTTGGTGCTACAATGTTTTTTCTTCCCCCCCCCCCCCCTCCCTCCCACCCCCCCACCCTTTTTTTGGATCCCCTCATAAAGGACTTCTTTCTCTATTATATATTTTGTTTTTCTTCATCTTCACCCTTCACGTGTAGGGCAAGCTGCTGGATTTTATCTTTGTCCCATCAGCACCTTTTTTGAAGTCTTTGGGAGTAGCTATAAAGCTACTGGCTACTGCTCAGGTATCACCTCCACATTAATGCGGCCAGAGGGTTAGTTGCAGATGCGGTGGTAGCAGCTTTCCCTTTGATATTTCTCAGCTCTTTTTTGTCCTATGCTCCCCTGATACTCATCCTTACCAGTAGAATCTTCTGGAAGGTTGATTTTATGTGGCATTTGGTACGAGGGAATCTACATTACTCCTGACATCCAGATTCCTAGGAATCACATTTCTATGAATGTAGTTATTCCTATGTTTGGTTTCATTGGGAATGTAAGATGATAATGTTTGGTTTATTTTTAGGAATCTTAAATGAATTATTTATTTTTTCCATTCTATCCTTAAATTTGAATGTGAACTACCAAATCTTAAAAAAAAAAAAAAATTCCTCTAAATAAATAATGAAAAACCAAATATAAACTATTAATTATGACAAATTCATTAAAATTATAGTCTAACATTTCAAAATGACAAGTACAATACAAAAATAACTATTTAAATTCTCAAATGCTTTTACTCTTAATAATAATTTTTAAAAGAGTTTAATCCATAACAAAACAACTTGACAACTTTTTTTTTTCCACACGTGAAACCTAAATAAAACTTTGTTAAAGAATATATCAACTCCTGTTTATATTATTTTGGCAGGAAAAGATAAAGATAAGGGAAAAAATATTGATGATTTGTTTTATATTTTATCTTAATTACTTAAATGATAAGAAAAATGGGTTAAAATTGTCAATTTATAAAAAATACAATTTCCTTTAAGCTTGGGAATCTGGATGCCCACCTGTTTTAAAGGGAATCCACATTTCTATAGAGAGGGGTTTAAGGGGGGAATCCAGATTCCCTTGGCATCTAATTCCCTAGCGTGATTTGCAACCAAACATGGGAATCTTTAAACATTCTTAGGAATTCTAAAACATTACCCCGTACCGAACGCCACATTAATGGCATATCAAACCCTCTGACCTCTGCCTTGCTTAGCTGAGGAGGCATTCTTCCTCGGACTACCTCCCCAAGCTTTCCCACTCATAGTTTGTCCGTGGCGCTTTGATTCGCACTTCCTCCCTGTTAACTTCTAGTCCTCGGACTACTAGATGTTCCCAGACATGGCTCACGACCCAATATACACTTATGGACCCTTTATCCCTACAATAATTATTTAGTAATTGCCATTATTTATTGTCAATTTGGGTATGTGTGACCATTTTATTTTGTTAAATTTTTATAACAATTTTCTATTTATGTATTAATTTGTCATTGATTTTAAAAAGATATTTTAAACTAAATGAAAAAAAATTAATTTGTTTGCATTGTTTTAATTATTGCCCACACAACTACATTTATCAATACATAAATAATAGACAAGAGCACATTCGGGATGCACATATAAGCCAATTTATTGTTTACTTTTCCTACTATTTGCTGGTCCCATGTAAGTCACCTACTTATTTTATTTAACTTTTACCTTTTATTTATAGTAATTTCAGCAAAAAGTTTTTAGCAAAAAATTAGATTAGCTTGAACAATCAATAAATTTACTATTTTTTTGTTATGTTTTTGGCATAAATTGTGTTAGTCTAATGGCAAATTTGGAGGTAGGTCACGGAGCACTAAAGTAAAGGACTATAGGTGAGTAAAGTGTCAAAAATCAAATTACAGATAGGCAAGTTGAATTTTGGGCAAATCACAGGTGAGTAAGTTGTAATTTGCCATACTTTTTTTTTTTTTTTTTTTTTTTATATATATAAAAACATATAAAACCTTATTTGATGTAAATATTTTTGTGTAGGTAAGAAAACATCATATGTTAAATAAAAATTACAAACATTCCATATTTGTGTATTAGTTAATCTTTAGATTTTATTTTTTGTATTGTATATTTAGCTTGTCCCCCTGGAAATTTTTTTTTTTGTTGCTCCACCACTATTGCTATGTATGCATCTTTTGCCTCCATCTCTTGTATATGTCTAAATTGAATTTGGTGAGAATTAATCAAAAGAAATGCATTCGCTGTAGCAGAGTTATTTGTGTGAGAAATAAATGAGAACTGGATATGTATCTCTATCATTTTGCGTAATAAACTCAAGTTGTAAGAATATAGCCCTCTTCATCTAAAATTTATCTGTACAACATTGGCATGACATCAAAATCTGATAGGACTGTTAGGATTAGTGCCCTAAAATCCTATTGTATGTCATGTATGACATTATGTTTTATGTAATAAACTTGTTTTATTGTTATCTAAAATAATGGTAACATGAATATTTGGACATTATCATATAGTCTATGAGATGTATAGTATGTGATTTAGTCGCAGATGATATAAATCACAAGTTCTTTGTAAACTCAGAATTTTAGTTCGTAGTCAGTAATGAAATTGGACATTTCATCTATGAAGACTATAACTGTAATACCCGGAAAAAAAAAAGGATTTAAAAGGAGGGGTATTTAAGTAAATTTTTTTGTGGGGCCAATTTTATAATTTATAATTATAAAGGAGTTTTTAGAAAATAAGGTTGAAACCCTAGTTATATAAAAGCTTATTAAGTCAACATATATGAAGAGATATTTTGAGAGAAGAGATTACCCAAAGGAATGAAATAGAGAAAGTTTGACTGCATAATTGAGGAAAGAGCCTAAGAATCTCTTTCTTGTCAAATCTAAGCTTTATTTGGAATTATAGTATTTTTTAGTGGGTATTTTGGCCAATAGTGAGACTGTTTATATATATATATATATATATATATATATATATATATATATATATATATATATATATATATATATATATATATGAGATTAATGATGTAAACGAAGAAGGAATTTGATTTATTTTTTCTGTGTCTTGTGTTGCATTAACTGTAAAAGAAAGCTCTTGGGTCCGGTTCTTCACAGGTTTACCAAAATGGAGTTTTGGCAAATAGCAAAAGGTTATGGTGTCCTTGTAGGCTTGATTTTGTATGACATAGAATATAGTACCTTTTATTTTCCTAGTTTTGTCCTAATCTCAAAGAGAATTAGGGGTGAATGGAGATTAAAAAAAAAAAAAGAAAAAAAAAATTATATGAGCACACGTATAGAAGATTAGGTGGTGTACATTTGACCCTATATGGCTATATACCTATGGTGTATCTATAGGCTTTATCCTTAGGTACTATTAGTGGCAGAAAGTGGAGGATATATATATGATGAATATGGAGATTTTTAACTATGAGATAATATTGGGCAATTATTGGATATTTTTAACAGTCTCTCTTCTGGCCGAGTATTCATATAAGTTTTATTTTAAAAATATTGGATTATTGAGTAAATGATATTTGAAAAATTGTTTAGGTGATATCTAAGGATTTTAGAGGAAGTGTTAGGGAGAAGTTCATTGTGATATCGTTTTTAGAGGTAAGTAACCTTATCCTAGTTGGTTTTATTTTGCGTATTTTAACTACTAAAAATTGTTTACAGTTGTTACAATTTTATTTCTATTGTATTATTGATTTCAAATAAAGAATTTTCACAAATATATATGAGCATTGAATATAAGATTTATTTTATTTAATTGTTTTTTTAGCTATATTGATTTAAAGTAAGAATATAGAAATATCACAAAGAATATTGAATATATGATTATATATATATATATATATATATATATATGTATTTGAATAAGATATATTTTTATTAGAAACTATGATTTCATATATATGATTATGGACAATCTGACTATGAATTGATTCTGATTAGGGGTGGCAAAATTTGACACGACACGACACGACACGAAATTAGCAGGTTATGGGTTGAAGCTTAACGGGTTCGTGTCATATTCGGGTTGACACGGCTAGCCCGTTTAATAAATGGGTTGGGTTAGTGTTGAACACATAGAACCCGTTTGACTCGTCTGACCCGTTTAATTAAATGATATTTTACCAATATACCCTTCAAACTCTTGGTATATAAACTTATTAGTTGTTGTGATTTATTTTCTTTGACATATTGTGATTAATTATTTGTGATATTGTGATATGTTTTAATTTTGAATGATTATTTGTGATGCAGTTACTCGTTAATTCTGAATTTTATATTAAAAATATTTATTTGTTTGTTTTTTCATTAATTATTATTTTTCATTTTGATAAAAGCTGATAAACAGGTCGACACGACTGACACGTTTAATAAATGGGTCGTGTTAGGGTTGAGAAATCTTGACCCGTTTAATAAACATGTCGGGTTAGTGTTGACCTATGTAGTCGAATACTCATGACTTGACACGACACGAACCTGACACGCGAACTCGAATTGCCACCCCTAATTCTGATACCCAGCCAATGGGAGTTATTCATTGGTACTCTGATACCCAAACTAATGGAGGTTATTCATTGGTATTCTGATACCCAAATCAATGAGGGTTATTCATTGGTACTCTAATACCCAGCCAATGAGGATTATTCATTGGCACTCTGATGCCTAGTTACGAGGATATAGTGTGACCATAGTCATAAGATTGTTAAGTATATGAATTACGTTTGATTATTTGAACTATTTGAGTCCTTAAAACTACATATTTGATTTTGGAAATGTTTGAATATTTGAACTATTTTGAGTCCTTAGAATTACATATTTGATTTTGGAAATGTTTGAGTATTTGAACTATTTTGAGTCATTAAAACTGCTTATGTATTTTTGGAACCTATTGTAAGTTATAACTTTTGATATATGGAAAACTGACTATTTTCTAAACCATCTATGCTATATTTGTAAGATTAAAGTATGTGATCTATTTGCAACTTATGATTTTAAGACTATGAAACTTCTTTAGTTATTTTTGAAAACCCATAGTATATTATAACTTTTGAAGATTCATATTACATCTTATTACTTTTAAGATCTATTGCTTAATAGAACTTATTATAATTTTGGTTACTTATTGAGATGTCAGCTCACCCCTTTTTGCCATTTAGTTTCAGATTGTGAAGAATAGCAAGTTTTGGGAACTTTGATGTTGTTTTGTGAGTAGGAAAAGAAGCTTAGTGATTTTCGGATTGGATGATCTTCTAACAGTTTTATAATTATTGGCCAATTGGCATTATGTACATGAAGTTTGGATTTTGTTCCTGTTAAATTATTGGAGATCTATTCATAAAGAAATTGTTGAGGTATTTTGGGTTTATTTGATGTAATTTTTTAGGATAAATTTTAGATGCTAAGAAAGCCTTGCACGCTTGTAAAGTGCTTACTTTATAAGCGTGCAACGGTTGTCACATGCCTATTTTTATAGTTGGGTTTAGGGCCTGACAATAACATATCAACTATGATGATTTGTCTTGATCATGGAAGTGGAAACTTCTAGTTGATATGTTGATATGTTTTAAGTGTTAAAACATATTGAACTGGACCGTTATGAGATTTATTATTCTACTAACAACTGTCAAATGAATAATAAATCTTACGACATATATTTACATGAACTCTCAATCCTGAGAAAATAATGTACTTGATCATGAAGTGTAAGTTGCTTTGATATATCCAGAGTGAGATCTAAAGTCATGATCAATACCGCAATATGTTGGGCAGACACATTTAATGTTGAAGGAATATATATTCTCAAGATTGAATTCATAATCTCTTAACGGAGATGTAAAATATTTCCTTGAGATAAGTTTAATGAGTTTGGTTATTCAGAGTGTTAGGCCTAACCACTTTAGTAAGAAGTTACTAAAGTATATATTTATGAAATTGGATTTCATAAATATATGATGAATAACTTAAAGGATTAAATCGGGTACTCAAGGATTACGATGTAATATTCAAAGTGGCAATCAATATTCATGACTTTATATTATTACGAATATTTTAATGAAGGGGTTGAATGTATAATAAAGTCTTGGGATATAATTTATTAATAAGGTCTAGAGTGCAATAATATTTATATAGTGGTATTAAATATAATTAATAGTAATTTTGGGCTTGTCAAGAGTTGATAGAAAAGTCTAAAACCCATTGGAGCTAGTGTCTTATTTGTCCCTTTTGGTCTCACTCCAAGCCACATACTAAAGCCTAATTGGAATGACCCAAAAGGCTAGCCCAATTAGATAATCAGTTATATACAAGAAGGGAAACATACAGAATTTAAAAATGATATGAAAATGGTGTGTATGTGAGTGTAAACCACTCTCTTATTCTCCCTTGCACACATACGTATAAACTGATTGAGAGAACACACTTCTTGGGCATAAGTGGAATTAGAGTGAAGATTAAAAGCATTCTCAAGTACTTTTAATCTTTGATTTTGAATTTCACCGCACCAAGGTACGCTTTCTTGTTCTTAAATTCTAAAATTTACATAGTACATGTTATCAATTACGAATGAAGTAGATTCGTTAATTTTTCGCTACGTATATTTTGTATGCGATACAAACTATGTTTTTCCTACAAGGACTTGGTAAGTATTCAGACAAGCTGACCAAATTACTTGGAGAGTAAGGCATTTATACATGTATTGGTCCCCCTGCTAACTTGTTAAGGAATTACTTAATGACAAGTTTTTTCAAACTTTATAGAGTGCACAACCCACCTCAATAGGGTATAGAGAGAAGAAAAACGCATATGAGAAGTTAAAATTTTAACAAAGAGACGAAAATATCTTTGTTTAAACGGTCCCTCTCTCCTCCCTCCATCACAGCCAATTCCAATGAATTTTTTTTTCTTTAAATATTCAAGTTGTCTTTTTTTATATCATATTTTCTGATGTTATTTTAATTTGTAAGAGAATTGGTGATTTTTGTTAGTGATATGCTATAGTTAATTTTTGTTTATATATAAAATAAGGCTAAGAGAAATGTGAACAATGACAATTGCTTTCGTCTTTTTGCTAAAATTTTAACTTCTCTTACATGTTTTTCTTCCCCCTATAAAGGTATACTATACTTTATAAAGTTCGCCAAAAACTTATGATTAAGTACACGTTAAGAACTTCCTTGATGGGTGCCGTAACGTAAGGCACATCTTAACTTAACCCGTTCAATTTTATGAATATGATATTAATTGCATTTATTATAATATGGTAAACTTTTGTACTAAAATTGTGAGTATTTTTAATAGTGAGCACAATTGAGGGTTGGCCCTTATACAAGGCCACTTAGGCCATTGCCTACCCCACCCCCTAATTGAAAATAGGTCCCAAATTTTTAAATTAATAATTATTTAAAAACAACAATAATATTACTAGTACCACATACTTTTACACAAATTTAGTCACAACTATCCTATGTAGCAAATTATATGATTGGTTGTTTGTCACTATCACATGGACGACCACCATTTTTCTCCACTATTCATAGTTTGTCTTATAAGATAGTTGTGTGGTACTAGCATTATTGAAAAGAAAAAATATTAATAGTTAAACTCTCTAACTTCAAGAAAGACCCAAATTAGAAGGTAATAGTTGGATTCTCTAAGAGAGGCAAGGGTAGCAATTTGTATATGCGTGTCGGGTTTGTGTCCAGTCCACTCATGAGTATTTGACTAAATGAGTAACTTGTCAAGTTTATTAAATGGGTTAGGATTCCTCAACCCTAACACGACCTGTTTATTTAATGAGTCAATCGTGTGGACCCGTTTATTAGATTTTATCAAAGTGAAAAAAAAATACAAATTTTAATATAAATTCAATTGTTTTGAACTATGAAAACCAAATAAATAGATTTATTATTATTATAAAATTAAGAACTAACAAGCAATTGCATCACAAATAATTATTCATATCACAAATAATCAATCACAATATGTCAAAGAAATTAAACCAGAACAACTAATAAGTTTATATATCTAGGGTTTTGAAGGGTATATAGTAAAATGACATTTAATTAAACGAGTTAGATTGGTCAAACAGGTCCTGTGGGTTGGACACGAACACGACATGTTTATTAAGCGGGCCAGTCATGTCAACCCGAATATGATACAAACCCGTTAAACCTCAACCCATAATCTACTAACTTTTTGTTGTGCTAACTTCATCTCGTGTCTTGTCATATTCACAAGTTCTATCGGATTTTGCCACCTATATAAAGGACACATTGTGATAAGCATCTAGGCAAGAATCAAAATGTTGCAAGTACTTTCCTTCGAGGTATTAGACTGTCAATGTTAAATATATATTACACGGACACATAGTTTTGTAATGAAAATTACTCCATGGCGGCAGCGGGTGTACTGAGGAAGTTGAGTTATAGTGCAATTACAAGTTTCACTTGCCGTGACCATGGAGCAACTCATGTCCAACACATGTAGACATTTGAGGCTGCTTTCAAATTTATTGTTAATTAATTCTGTCCTAATTCCTAACTTGTAATACTTCCCAACAAATAGCATTCCTACAAAACATGTGTTCCATGCAATTCAAAATTTTTAATTTGTCATAGTATTTTCTACTTGAATACCTTCAAGAGAGAAATATGGGTAAGCTTTTAGGAAAGGTTCGAGTGTTTGCCTTGACATTATTGATGGCGACGATAGTACTGGAGATATCAAAGGGGAGAAACCTTGCTAGTGGTGATGTAGGTGGTAGTTTTACGGGTGGTGCAGATGGAGATGGGCGTGCTAGCATTGGAGGAGGAGTAGGCATAGGTGGTGATATTGGTCTTGGTTTTACGGGTGGTGAAGGTGGAGATGGGCGTGCTGGCATTGGAGGAGGATTAGGCATAGGTGGTGATAATGGTTGTGTTTTAGGGGTGGTGCGGGTAGAGATGGGCAAATTGGCATTGGAGGAGGAGCAGGCATAGGTGGTGATAATAGTCGTGGTTTAAGGGGTGGTGCAGGTCGAGATGGGCGTGCTGGCATTGGAGGAGGAGTAGGCATAGGTGGTGATATTGTTCGTGGTCTTAGGGGTGGTGTAGGTGAAGATGAGCATGCTGGAATTGGAGGAGGAGCTGGCGTAGGTGGTGATAATGGTCGTGGTTTTAGGGGCGGTGTGGGTGGAAGTGGACATGTCGACATTGGAGGAGAGTAAGTGTAGGTGATGGGGATGTTGGTGTTGGTGAAGCACCAAGTGGTGGTCAATTCTAAAATTCCAAATCTTCT
Organism: Castanea sativa; assembly: GCF_040712315.1. Lineage (NCBI taxonomy): Eukaryota > Viridiplantae > Streptophyta > Magnoliopsida > Fagales > Fagaceae > Castanea > Castanea sativa. The sequence goes on from NC_134022.1 coordinate 17,360,065, forward strand.
AAAATATAAATGTATGCCTATAAATAAACTTTAGTAAAAAATAAAGAGTAATGCCTATTATCTACTCATTGTTACACACAAAATTGTGTATTTTTTTTAATTGAAATCGTGACTTCGTGATTTAAATTTAAAAATCTATTACACACAACTTTGTGTACAATAGTTTATGCCTTTTGTGCACAATTCATTTCCCAAAAATAAATTGTAAAGTTCAAGCATAATATAAAATGAAGACCTTTTCAAATTTGGGTGGCATCCTTCTTTTGTTTGTTTTTAGTGATGTGGAGATTGTGAGAATAGTGAAAAGATCTTTCTGTTAAATGAAATCTAGTTTACCAAAAAAAAAAGAAAAAGAAATAATAATGAAAATATGGGAAAAAAATTTACTTTCAGAAGTATGAGGTGGTTTCATTTTGGTTCTTGTAGATACTCAATTTGGCACCCATAATTTAACCTTAGAAGATGACTGAAATGATCATTCTAAATACCCAAAAATCATAATTGCATTTCATGCATTAAATCATTTATCACATGTCATAAAAATGATCTTGAGACTCAAACAATCGCGACGATATGCCCGGTTCCCAAATTGGACAGTCAAATTGAAAGATATCACAAGATAGAGTTTTCACGATCTGTATGGATTTTATGTGGGTGAAGCTGATCACGTGTGATTAATTGAAATTAATTCTGATTGGTTAACAATTAAAATTAATTAAGTAATTTATGTGATTGACTATTGGATTTGATCAACAATAAGCTTGGTTGCATAGGAATAAAATGGATAATTAGATAATAAGGGAGTTGTTGATAATTAAGTTTTTTAAATAATAATTATCTTTCAAATAATCATTATTTTAAGGACCTAATTATCAAATTGAAAGGGATTTATTTTGGAATACAAATTTAAAAAATGTCCAAGTGCAATTCCCGACTCGGAAAATCCCTAAAAAAGAGTCCAAATCGAACTAAAAGAGAGAACTGGGCCGAGCACCCAAGCAGCACAGATGATGAATAAATCAAAATTCATTCAACAACATCACATAGTACCAACATTGCCAAATTGCATGAGCCACCAACATTGTCCAAGTTACACCATGTTAAAAAAAAACACACACAACAATTCAAAATGTCCCCAAAGCCAAGATTACAACATGATCAACCATACAATGCCCCAAATTTCAACAAGAGCACACAACAACACAATGACAATGTCTCAACATCAACTCTCAATGGAACATGAAAACAACAAATTTCCTCAACAAAGAAACATAAAAATAAAACATAAAAAACTCACCTTGAAATCCATCTTAGAATGTAGAGCATGGGTCTTGGGGTCTTGAAGGAGCCCTTCTTCATCACTCCATTCAAGAGATGGGTGGTATTTTTTCCCATGAAAAGTAAGGAAAGAAGGCCAATTGGAAGATGATGCCATTGTAGTGCAAAGAAAAGGGAGTTTGGAAATGGGTTTCACAAAATGGATGTATAGCAAAAATGGCCAAAAACACAAAGATTTGAAAAGATATGGAAGGGGATGAGTGAAGGGAAGTGGAGAAGTTTAGAAAAACATTTTTTTAGAGAAGAAATGGTGTAGTGAAAGGAGAAAATTCAAGTGGAAGAAGGAGGTGAATAGTAGAAATGGTGGAAGAAGGAAGAAAGAAGAGAGAAAAGCAAAGAAAAAAGAAAGAAAGGACAAGGAAATGGGGGGCCAAAATTCGACCCCCCCTTGTTAAAACAACCTGAGTTGCTAAGTCAACTCATGTTTGATTGAGTTGACTCAGTCAACTCCCATAAATTTTTTTTTTCTTTCCTTTTAAGAAAGAGAAAAATCATGAAGGATGAGTGAATTTTTTGTCAAAATTTTAAAAATAGATGATGTCAAATTCAAGAAAAAATTTTGTGTGATTTTAAAAGAAAAATTCTTGTCAAAATTTCAAAAATAGATGATATCAATTTCAAGAAAAATTTCTATGTGATTTTAAAAGAAAATTTCTTGGAGATGATCAAGGACAAAAGATTCAATTTCTCTTAAGGAGAAAAGGCTTCAAATTCTCAAATGTCAAATTTTCAATCTCAAGTTTCAAATTTTCAATTCCAAATCTCAAATTCTCAATTCCAAATTTAAAGTTGTCAATCCCAAATTTCAAACTCACTTCCAAGTTTCAAGTGTCAAATTCCAATTTTCGAATTTCAAAGATAAAATCTTTTTCAAAGAACTGCAAAAATCCATCAAAGTTTTCTTGCTAAAGAAATGAAAAAAAATTCAAATCAAGAAGGAACAAATGCAAATCACACATCTCAAAAACGGTGGGACCACAAAGCACTCATCATTTAAAGTCTAATTTCAAAATTTGACTTTTTGTAGCTAACAGTTTAGATCAAAGTAGAGAAGCCCTTTGATCAACACTTCAACAACTCAAGTCAAAGTAGAGAAGCCCTTTGATTAACATTTCAAAAATTCAAATCAAAGTAGAGAAGCCCTCTGATAGACATTTCAAATGTTCTAGATCAAAGTAGAGAAGCCCTTCGATTGACATTTCAACAGCTCAGATCTACAAATCGAAGTAGAGAAGCCATTTGATCGACATTTCAACAATTCAAATCAAAGTAGAGAAGCCCTTTGATCAATATTTCAACAATTCCAGATCGAAGTAGAGAAGCCCTTTGATCGACATTTCAACAGCTCAGATCAAAGTAGAGAAGCCCTTTGATCAACATTTCAACAATTCCATATCAAAGTAGAGAAGCCCTTTAATCGACATTTCAACAGTTCCAGATCGAAGTAGAGAATCCATTTGATCGACATTTCAACAGTTTAGATCAAAGTAGAGAAGCCCTTTGATCGACATTTCAACATTTCAGATCGAAGTAGAGAAGCTCTTTGATTGACTTTTCAAACAGTTTAGGCCTAGAGGTAGAGAAGCCCCTTGGTTACCTTCCATTAAGATCAAGGTAGAGGAGCCCCTTGATTGCCACAACTCAAGATCTGAGGTAGAAAAACCCTTTGATCAATCCGCCACATTCAGACTGAGATAGAGAAGCCACTTTGTCACCTCAATTTTCAAGATTCATTTCAAAATTTATCAGTTATCAAGTAGGTCAAGTATTCACAGTTTCCATTTCCCACAAATAACAAGGCATTAGTTCTATGTTCCAAGGTCTTAGATTCTAGGGCTAGGTAATCTTTGAAAATCCAACCTCAATTAAATCATGGTTGCTAAAATCAGTATCTTTGTTTTACATTTATATTTCCTTTCCAAACTTTGTCAACGAGGGGCATTCTATAGACACTCGATTTTGCACCCATGATATAATCAAGGAAGATGGCTAGAATGACCACCCAAAATTCATGATTGCACTATATGCATTAATTTGTTCACTACATATCATAAAAATGATCTTGAGGTTCTAACGGTCGCAACAGTATGCCTAATTTCCAAATTGGACTGTTGGATTGAAAAATATCGCATGATCAAGTTTGCACGGTCAGCATGCATTGTGTTTAAGTAGAATCAACCACACGTGATTAATTTAAATTAATTCTGATTGGCTAGACAATTAAAATTAATTAAATAATTTTGTGATTGGTTGTTAGTTAGTGTCAAAAATAGGCTTGCTTGCATGGGAATAAAGGGGATAATCGGATAACAATAAAATTGTGGATAATCAAGACTTTTTTTGGAGTATTTATTTACAAGATAATCATTGCTAAAAAGTCCTAAATTATCAAGAAAATAGTTTAATTTTTAGAATATGGATTAAAAGTACGTCTATGTGCAAGTCCCGGCTCAAAAAACCTCAAAAAATGTGTCCAAAATGGACCAAAACTCAAACGAGAGACTGGCACCCAAAAGGGCCATTCGACACTTTTGGAGTGCCGATCGACACTTTCCAAGTGCCGATTAGCACAAATTTGGGCCCCGGCCCAAGGGCACTTGGATTGAACTAAAACACATCCTTTTCGATTTTTTAGAGATAAGGACGCGTCCCGTATTCTGATCACTTAGCTAATATTTCGAACATCCCAGCCTCTATAAATAGAGGCTGCATCTCAAGATTCGGCACAATTTTCTCGCTTTCTAATTTCCCCTCTTTCTAACTCTTCTTCTCTATTATTTTCTCTCTTACATTAAAGACGTTCTAGAGGCTCTAGCCTTAGAAATTTCTTCTTTGTAAGCAAGATATTTTAGGTTTCAAAGATAATTGAATAAATTTCTTTGAACCTTAAAATATTCCCTCAATAAAAAGAGCACGTCTATGCAAGAGGTTTTCCTTTTTCTATTTTTTTTTATTGTACTGATTGATGCATGAATAGATTTAGGATATTTTTTTTAATTTCTGATGTAGATGCCATGTCTTGTTAAACTTTTCTTTAAAAATTGTTCTTAATTCTTTTGTTGTTATGGTTTTCCTTTTGATTTTCAAAAATCTGCTCATTAATAAATTAAAAAAAAAACCAAAACAGATTTGTATTTTCAATAAATACAAATCTGAATTTTTTTTACACATCAAAATAGATCTATATTTTCATTAAATACAGATCTGAATTTTTTTACACATCAAAATAGATCTGTATTTTCATTAAATACACATTTGAATTTTTTGACAAATTTAAACAAATCTGTATTTTCATTAAATACAGATTTAAATTTTTTGCACATCAAAATTGATCTGTATTTTCATTAAATGCAAATTTGAATTTATTACACCTCAAAACTGATCTGTATTTTCACTAAATACATATTTGATTTTTTTTAAAGAAAATTTCCTTTGTCACAAAAATGGAAAATTTTGAGATTTAAAAGGGAAGTCGATAGTTGAGATGTTTTTTGTTTGATGCATGTAGTGTAGGATTATTTCATGAGTGTAGTCCTCTTCTAAAAAAGTCTTTTTCTTATTTTATTCATAAAAAATAAATCTGATTTTTCTTTACAAAACTATTTTTTTACATATACCAAAACAAATCTGGTTTTTTTTTTTAATGAATCAAATCAATTTTTTTTATTAACAAGAACAGATCTGAATTTTTTCTAAAAAAATAGGACACACTCATAAAATAGAATTATGTGAGTCAGTTTTGGTTAAGTTTGTCATGTATGCAACATATCATTCATATCATGCATAAATGGTATATTGGTCATTAGAGTCTACAAGACCAGACTCTGTCTGGGCGAAATGGGTGCCTACACCTTCTCATTCCGTAACCTAGTCTCCGAACTTAGTTTGTTTTGAATAGGTAGACCTAGGCTTTGTCTTTCTTTTTATTTTTGGGTAGATTGTACCTAGGACAAAAAGCCATGTAATTTTTGGTAGATTGTAACTAGGACCTAAAGCCTTGTAATATTCAATATATCGAGTTTGTATTTATTTTTATTCAATCAATAACAATGAAACATTTTGGTCATGTAAAGTTGTATTTAGTTTTTTCTTATTTTTTTGTATAAAAAAAATAAGTGGCGACTCCGCACCACTTATCCAAAAAGAGAGGTGCCCTGAAAAAGCACCCAAATCTCTTTTTTGAGAGCACCCAAGTTTTACAATCTCTCACATAACTCTAAAGAGATTTCCCCATTCCCTTGTAGAATTCATTGATGCATTAATGCAAGTATGCTTCTATCTTTTTTTATTTTTATATTTACATGCTTATGCATCAATTCAATTCTCTATGCCTTTGTAACATGCACTGTCTTCTGTTTTTTAAATTTTCTTTATGTCAAATAAACATGTGATGATGTTTGTTTATATGCATGTGTTTCATGTAGATATATAATACATATGATTAAATCCTAGACTTGTTGCTTCATGTAAATTAAAAATCAAATCTGAAGTTTTAAATCAAAATCCCATTATTTTTCTAAACCAAAACCAAAAATAAGATTTGAAGTTTCAAATCAAAATCTCATTCTTTTTCTAAACCAAAAATCAAATCTGAAGTTTTAAATAAAATCCCATTCTTTTTCTAAACCAAAAATCAGATCTAAAGTTTTAAATTGAAAGTCCATTCTTTTTCAAAATCTCTATTGTTTTCTAAATAAAAAATCAGATCTGAATTTATTTTTAAAATCTCTATTGTTTTCTAAGTCAAAAATCAAATCTGAATTTTTTTTAAAAACCTCTTCTGTTTTCTAAAACAAAGAATCAAATCTGAAATTTTACTTTGAAAATTCATTCTTTCTTATTTTGAAAAATCAGATCTGAAAATTCTTTTCAAAACCCATTCTGTTTTTTAATTAAAAAATCAAATTTGAATTTTCCTCTTGAAAGTTCATTCTGTTCTTTAATTAAAAATCATATTTGGAGACTCTTTTTAAAATCCATTCTTCTTTAATTTTAAAAATCAGATCTGAACTTTTATTTATTTATTTTTGTTTGTTAATAGATTTGAAACTTCACTTGAAAAATCATTTTTTCTATAAGCAAAATTTAGATGTGATTTCTTCTTGCATAGATGCAACAGATCTAAGATTTTTGCATATTAATCAACCATAGATCTAGGAATATTAACACAACAATTTGCATGTCATTTTTTTCAATGGGTATTTAAACGGTCGTTTGAAAGTTTAGAAGATCAAACTATGTCTGGAAAAAATGGGTGCCTAACACCTCCCATTCTGTAACCTAACCCCTGAACTTGAGATCTTAGGTTCGTAGAAGATTGTCTTATTTTCTTTTGATAGATTGTAACTAAGAAACAAGGCCTTGTAAATTATTTTTTACTAGATTGTAACTAGGAAACAAAACCATGTATAGTTTCTTTGATACAAAGCCATTTATAGTTCCTTCTATCAAGTTGTAGTTATTTTAAATTAGTGAGAATGTATATTATTCAAGATCTCTTGTAATCTTTAGTATAGTTTTCTTATTTTACTTATAAAATAAGTGGCGACTCCGCTTAATCTTGAAAAGAGACGGTGCCGATGTCTAAATCTCTTTTCGAAGAGCCGAGTTCCCTAGTCTCTCACAGTTCTAAGAAATTTAAATTGTATTATTTTAGTCTTAGTTTTTTTTTTTTTTTTTTTTTTTTTAAATTTTGTTCTAAACATCATTCACAAACAAAATTTCATTAATGATGTTGAAAAACATGGTCTATATCTCATAAAAAACAAGCAACAGAAAATACTTTGATCTACTTTGTTAATGTAAGATAACAAGGAACTTTGAATATTAGAAACAAATAATAAGAATCATACCTTGATGTAGTTATTCTTAAAAATAAAGTAAAAGGTCCATCTTAAGAAACCTTCAATCTTCACCCAAATTCTGATTGGTGCCCAAGATCTCTGTTCTCTCAATTAGTTCTTCATACTTTGTTTTTCTTTCTTAATGAAAGTTGTCTACAAGAAAAAAAATTTCTTTTGTTTTAATCATACATACATTTAATTGCCAAAAATGGTTATTTTATTTTATAACTCTTATTAAATAAACAATTTAGTATCTAATTAAATTAGCTTTTAGGCCAAACCCAATTTAGGCTTTAGTGTGTGTGGCTTGGGATGAGATCAAAGGAACAAATAAAACCCTAACTCCAATGGGTTTCAAGATTATCTGTCAACTATTGACAAGCCAAAAGTTGTCACTAATTATATTTGATAGCACTATATAAATATGATTGCTCACTAAGCTTTATTGATAAAATATATCCCAAGAGTTTATTATCTATTCAATCAACCCCTTCATGAAAATATTCATAGTTACACAAAGTCAAATATAATTATTGTGGGGAGTAAAGGACCCAAGCAGGCATTTGGGCCTTTGGGTTCTAGCAAGGAGAGTCGAACTGCTCTTGAGCTAAGGATTTGTTAGTACTGCGAATCGGCCCATACGCCGAGGGTTTGAGGATACAGCCGAGGGTGAGTTTCTCCTCAGACGGATCCAAGAGAAGTCGGAGATTCACTACGAAGGTCAAGACAGAATTCTGGAAAGACTGTTGGTTAAAAGGGGGAAACCCTGAACCTTCTAGATACACCGGTGTTAGAAAAATACCAAGAGCAAAGGCTGCCACCTCCACATTAAAGACTCTGCACCTATCTCCTTGGCTGCATTAATGGGGAAGTGACCCCTGAACAGTAAGGCTGAAACTTTTGGTCACTATTCAAAGGCACTAAGGGAAGAAATATCTAGGGGGGAGGGGGTTTGAGCAACACGTGGATAAAGCATCAGAAAATGAAGTATTTAAGGGGGGTGAAGGTTAAAGAAAAAGGGGGTCAGTCTGTAACTAAGAAAGAAATTAAGAATTGTAATCTTTAAGAAAGGAAGATAAATAATATAACAGTAGTCCTCGGCTCATGTCCGAGGAGGTCCATCGGCAATTATCATTCAATATTTACAAGTGTTTGTACTTCTTAGCCTGTTGTCAAGTTTTCAGTACTTCTAACCTAGATTTCAAGCCCACACTCTACAAATTTTATTATTTAAGGCTCATTGGGCCTGAGCCCATAAATTTCTTTGGGTCCAGGTGCAATTGTGCACTTACAATTATCACTTTATAAATCACTATATTTTGACCATTAAGTTTCTGGTTTAATGGAAAAATTATAGATTACCCCCTAAACTATACCACATTTTACCATGGTTTTAAAAACCGGTATGGTGAAAGAACCGAAAAAGGAGCTAATTACCGGTTTTATGGTTGGACTGGAGTTCGACCAATGGTCGAACCGGTGACGTCATAAATAATTTAATTATTATTTATTTAAATTATATAAATAATCAATAATTTTTTAATATACTAAAACTAACAAACCAATAGTAATAAATATGTTTCCTTTAAAAAAAATACAAGTATATAAGTATATAACATCTTTTTAAAGAATTTAACATAATAATTGATGATGCCGAAAAATCACCAATAAGTCGCAAGCACTCCTCTCACCGAAGCAACACCTGAAAAAGAGGAAAAAAGATGACCTAAAAGAGTGCACTGGTGTGGTGCCGGCCTAAAACCCTCTGAAGGTCAAGTTAGAATCTTATTTTTCAACCCTAGAATGCCAAAGTTGAGATAATTGTGCGTACCTTGATACTAGGGTTTCTGGGGTATTTATATTGGTGTAGAATTTCCTTTCCTTTTAGGATTCTACTTCCTTCTTGAGCCCTTTTCCATATAGGAGTCTTCTTATTATGGTCGAACGTGTAACGCAAGAACTCTAGGTGTACACGCTTGTGTGGAGATAAAGCAAAGCCAAATCAAACACATCATGTGGCAAACAACTAAGGATTTACAATTAATCAATTAACAGACGGGTACTCAATGATCGGCACCGTCCTATATGCATACCCACGGTATTAATCCGTCTACATCCATTCCGTCCACCTAGGACGGAGGAAAGATCCGTCTTATGTTTTTCATCCTCTTCAGTTGCCCCCTTCACTCCTTGGATCCGTCTTTCTAAACTAGACGGATTCATGGAGTGACAAGTAAATTTGTTGAGATATGACGGATCTGGTTTATGAAGGACACATGGCCTGTATTTATGACGAAGGACACGTGGCCATTATTGATTAGCTGTTCCCCTGAAACAAGGCGTCCCCTCGTATTCTATGCCCTTCACTCTATAAAAGCCTGCCTTTTCTTCCTTCATTTATTGGTGATTTTTCGGCATCATCAGTTGGCGCCGTTTGTGGGAAAAAATCTTTCGATTATTTCAGCCTCGCTCTATTCCTGAGACAAAAAGTTGTATGGTACTCACTCGATCGATGGCAACAAACAACAATCAAGGCGACGAACCGCACGCCACAGCTCTAGAGAGGCAGGTCCAAACGCTTGCAGCGGCAGTTGAGCGCCTCACCAAGCAGAATCATGATTTGGAGGAACAGCTGCGACAAAGGACCGCACACCCAAGTGCACCAGAGGAAGACCAGGAGGGTGCTAGTCCGGAAGGAAGGAACGCAGAAGGACCTGAGGGCAGCAAAGCTCCAACTAGACCCGAGCGGCAAGAAACCAATCGACCATCCGTCTCAGACACTTTGCCGACTCACATAGCTGCCGAAATGCAAGAGATGAGGGAATGTATGGATGTGATGATGAACGCCCTTAGAGGACGGGTATCCAGTGACCTAGATGACCTAGTCCATAGAATGGATTCGCCTTTCACAGCGCTCGTGAATTCATGCCCCCTTCCTCCAAAGTTTCGCATGCCTCATGTGGAGAATTACGACGGATCCAAAGACCCATTGGATCACTTGGAATCTTTCAGAACCTTAATGCATCTTCAGGGTGTACCAGATGAAATCATGTGCAGGGCTTTTCTCACCACTTTGAAAAGGCCTGCGAGGGATTGGTACAGTAGACTGACACCCAATTCCATTGGCACTTTTAAGGAATTAGGTGCACAGTTCGTATCACACTTTATCGGAAGTCACCGGCACAAGAGGTCTACTGCGTGTATATTGAGTATTAAGCAACGAGAAGATGAGACTTTAAGATCATACATAGCCCGCTTTAACAAGGAAGCCCTCTTGATAGACGAGGCGAATTACAAGATACTTGTGGCAGCATTCATAAACGGGCTACGAAAGGGTAAGTTCTTGTTCTCTCTATGCAAGAATGACCCAAAAACTATGTCCGACGTGTTTTACAGGGCGACGAAGTATATGAACGCAGAGGACGCCTTGCTGGCCCAAGAGGACTATAAGCCAAGAAAAAGGGAAAGACAGGAAGATACGAAATCGGACTATGGACGAAAAATGGCAAGAACCAGAGACCGACGAGAAGACCGGAGATCCAAACCACCTTCGGGAAGATTTACAAGCTTCACCCCCCTTACAGCTCCAATTGACCAAGTGTTAATGCAAATCAAAGATGAAGGAACCTTGATGTTCCCGGGCAAGTTGAAGGGAGATCCGAACAAGAGGCCAAGAGATAAATACTGCCATTTTCATCGCGATCACGGCCACGATACGACGAACTGTTATGACTTGAAGCAACAGATCGAGGCCTTTATCAGGCAAGGAAGGTTGCAGAGGTTCGTAAGGAAAAAGAGAATGGATCAACCCCAGGAGCAGAATCCCAGACGGAAAAATGAGCGTCCCAGGCCACCCGTAGGAGATATACGGATGATTGTAGGGGGCAACACTTCTGCAGGGTCATCCAAAAAGGCCTGAAAAACCTACTTACGGACAGTTCAAAGCGTCCAGTCGACAGGTGCTTCACCAAAAGCGACACGACAAGATAGTCCCAGCATCGGGTTTACGGAAGAAGATGCGCGACGCCTTCACCACCCACATGACGACGCGCTTGTGGTCAGCATACGAGCAGGGGACTATAACATGCATCGAGTTTTGGTGGACAATGGGAGCTCTGCGGATATTCTCTATTACCCCGCGTTCCAGCAAATGGGGATTGACAAAGAACGACTGGTCCCAACAAATGCACCCCTTGTTGGCTTCGGAGGAACAAGGGTCTATCCATTAGGTGTCGTTACGTTGTCTGTGACGGTTGGAGATTACCCGCAGCAGATAACTAAGGATGTTTCCTTTCTCGTGGTTGATTGTTCTTCAGCGTATAACGCCATCCTCGAACGGCCCACTCTCAATGCATGGAAGGCCGTAACCTCTACCTACCATCTAATGATCAAATTTCCTACCGAATATGGAGTTGGAGAACTGCGGAGAAATCAGGTGGCTGCACGGGAATGTTACGTTGCAATGATGGAAATGGACGATCACCTACAAGCAATGAATATCGAGGAACAGAGAACAACGGCGGAACCAATAGAAGAGTTAGAAGAAGTTCAACTGGATAATTCTAGGCCCGGCCGAACAACCAGAATCGGCACCCTCGCCGACCAAACAATTCGACAAGCACTTGTATTATTCCTCCAAAAAAATCAAGATGTTTTTGCGTGGAGTCACGAGGACATGCCGGGAATAGATCCAACAGTTATAGTTCATAGGTTGAACGTATCACCTTCCTTCTCTCCGGTTCGACAGAAAAAACGGGTGTTTGCCCCAGAACGAGATCGAGCCATAGCAGAGGAGGTGCGGAAGCTACAAGAAGCGGACTTCATACGCGAGGTATACTACCCTGATTGGTTGGCGAATGTAGTAATGGTCAAGAAGTCCAATGGAAAGTGGAGGATGTGCGTCGACTTCACGGATCTGAATAGAGCCTGCCCCAAAGACAGCTACCCACTCTCGCGCATTGACACTCTTGTAGACTCCACCGCAAGACATGAAATTTTGAGCTTCATGGATGCTTTCTCCGGTTACAATGAGATCAAATTGGATAAGTCTGATCAGGAAAAAACCTCATTTGTGACGAGCCAGGGACTTTTTTGCTACAAGGTAATGCCTTTCGAGCTTAAGAACGCAGGAGCCACGTATCAAAGACTGATGAACAAAATGTTCACGCACCAAATTGGCAGAAATGTGCAGGTTTACGTGGACGATATGTTGGTAAAAAACGTCAAGATAACTGATCATCTGAAGGATCTCCAAGAGACTTTTGATACTCTTCGGACGTACAAAATGAAGCTGAATCCAAGCAAATGCGCGTTCGGAGTAACTGCGGGAAAATTCTTGGGATTTATGGTATCCCAGAGGGGCATCGAAGTCAACCTGGAGAAGGTAAAGGCGATTATAGAGTTATCTCCTCCAAAGACGGCAAAAGAAGTGCAATGCTTGACAGGAAAGATAGCGGCTTTAAATAGGTTCGTGTCAAGAGCGACGGACAAATGCCTCCCATTCTTCCGAACGCTAAAGAAATCTTTTGAGTGGACGGACGAGTGTCAAAAAGCATTCGAAAAGTTAAAGACATACCTCTCCGCTCCGCCATTGCTTAGCCCATCAGTGCCAGGGGAAGAATTGTTCCTGTACCTCGCTGTCTCCACAGAAGCGGTTAGTGCAGCTCTGATTAGAGAAGAAGGAAAGGTGCAGAAGCCCGTGTACTTCATAAGCCGGGCATTAAGAGGAGCGGAAGAAAGATATCCACCAATGGAAAAACTCGCATTTGCTCTTGTGACTGCAGCCCGGAAACTCAAGCCATACTTTCAAGCGCACACCATAAACGTCCTGACAGATAAACCCCTACGGAGAGCAATGAGCAACCCCGAATCGGCTGGACGGATGGCTTTATAGGCAATAGAGCTAAGTGAGTTCGATATCCAGTATCAGCCCCGGACGACAGTGAAAGGACAGATATTGGCGGACTTCATTGCTGAATTCACTACCGTAGAGGAGCAGGGGGCAGAAAAGACGCCCATTTGGAGAATTCACACGGACGGATCTTCCAATAAGCACGCTGGGGGTGTGGGAGTCGTACTCCACACCCCGAAAGGAGACAAGATTGAATGCATGATCCGTCTAGACTTTCCTACTACTAACAATGAAGCAGAATACGAGGCCCTTGTTGCGGGACTGGAACTCGCAATAGTGGCAGGAGCAAAGAAGGCGATCGTCTACTCAGATTCACAAATCGTGACCAGTCAAGTAAATGGGAATTATGATTGCAAGAATGAGAGGATGAAAAGGTACCTTGGGGAAGTAAAGGGTCAAATGAGTGACCTCCAATTCACGATGATTCAAATCCTAAGAGAGGAGAACCAGGAAGCGGACCGACTTGTAAAGGCAGCTTCGGCCGAACCAATGATCGTCCCGGAATAGGTATTGTCCTTTGTCCAAGTTTTATCATTACTAGATGATATCAGCACGCAGGCGGTAAGCAATAAAGATTGCTGGACGACCCCAATTATGGCGTATCTCAAGGAGGGCAAGCTGCCTAATGACAAGGAGAACGCGAGGAAGTTGAAGGTAACAGCAGCCCGATTTGTCTTAATCAAAAACGTCCTCTACAAACGAGGATTCTCCCGACCATATCTGAGATGTCTTGGCCGTGAAAAAGCAGACTACGTGATGAGAGAGATCCATGAAGGGGTTTGCGAAAACCATTCTGGGACAAGGTCTCTAGTGCACAAGCTACTCCGGGCCGGATACTACTGGCCAGCAATGCAAAAGGATGCCTATACATATGTTAGAGCTTGCGACAAGTGTCAACGATTTGGCAATTTCATTAGGCAGCCAACGGAAGAACTCACCCCTATGACAGCTCCATGGCCGTTCGCACAATGGGGGTTGGATATCATGGGTCCTTTCCCTACAGCGGTAAGGCAACTGAAGTTCTTGGTGGTTGGTATTGACTACTTCACCAAATGGGTGGAAGCAGAAGTTCTGGCTACTATCACGGAGAAAAACATCCGTAGTTTTGTGTGGAGAAATATTATTTGCAGATACGGAATTCCAAGGGTGCTCGTTTCAGACAACGGGAAGCAATTCGACAACGACGCGTTCAGGGACTTTTGTTCTCAGCTGGGAATCAAAAATCACTACTCGTCGCCTGCCCACCCACAGGCCAACGGACAAGTTGAAGTCACGAACCGGTCCTTGTTGAAGATTATCAAGACCCGGCTCGAGGGGGCAAAGGGGATCTAGCCGGACGAACTACCAAGCGTTTTATGGGCATACAGGACAACGGCAAGAACACCAACGGGAGAGACACTGTTTCGATTGACGTATGGTACTGAGGCCCTTATACCGGCAGAGGTTGGATTAGCGAGCTACCGTGTGGAAAGCTACAACGAGAGCAGGAATAACGAAGCATTGCGTTTAGAACTTGACCTTATAGACGAGGTCAGGGCAGCAGCTGCACAAAGAAAGGCCCTATACCAGGACATGATGGCAAAACATTACAACTCCAAGGTCAAGCACAGGGACTTCCAGGTAGGAGATCTGGTGTTACGAAAAGTACTCGGCGCTACAAAGGATGCCTCCCAAGGAAAGCTGGGTCCTAACTGGGAAGGGCCGTACAGAATCATCTCGTGGCGTAGGAAAGGAACGTACTATTTGGAGACGTTAGACGGAAGGAAACTGAGCCATCCGTGGAACACAGAGCACCTGAAGAAGTACTACCAGTAATGCAGCAGGGCATGAGACAACACAAACCTCCTTATTTCCCATATTTCCATTTCATTTTTAAACAGTTGCAGTTTTCAATTATCAGTACTTAAGTTTTCCTTCCCATGAACAATATATGGTCTATTGATCTAACATTTTGAAAAGAGTTTTTATTCAGAACATATGAAGTGTATGATGCTCAAAATTTACAAAGTCCACAAAGTGGACGGATCATCCAAAAGGATGACGACCAAAGTCTGCAAAGTGGACGGATCATCCAAAAGGATGAGACCAAAGTCCACAAAGTGGATGGATCATCCAAAAGGATGACGACCAAAGTCCACAAAGTGGACGGATCATCCAAAAGGATGGTGACCTAATTCCACAAAATGGACGGATCATCCTAAAGGATGAAGACCTACAAAGTCCATAAAGTTCACAAAGTGGACGGATCATTCAAAAGGATGGTGACCTAATTCCACAAAATGGACGGATCATCCTAAAGGATGAAGACCTACAAAGTCCACAAAGTGGACGGATCATCCAAAAGGATGGTGACCTAATTCCACAAAATGCACAGATCATCCTAAAGGATGAAGACCTACAAAGTCCACAAAGTGGACGAATCATCCAAAAGGATGGAGACCCTACCAAGTCCATAAAATGGACGGATCATCCAAAGGGATGGAGACCCTACTAAGTCCATAAAATGGACGGATCATCCAAAAGGATGGAGACCCTACCAAGTCCATAAAATGGACGGATCATCCAGAAGGATGAAGACCTTGAAAATCCACAAAGTGGACGGACATTAGCTAAATCCACATAGTGGACGGACCCCTACTAAGTCCATATAATGGACGGGTCATTCAAAATGGACGAGTAAAATCCACATTATGGACAAGTCATCCACATTATGAAGAGATCTTTAAATCCATATTGTGAACGGACCACCAAATGGATGAAAGTTGTCCATATAATGGACGGATCAACCTACAAGAATTATTATCATATTATCACATAATATACGACGGAACGAAGTTCACAAAATATGAAGATTCAACAAAATAAGCCAAGTAAAATTTCATAAAATGAAATGTTTACAATTAAAATACAACGGTTCAACAAAATAAATTACAATGGTTAAAGTTTTGACCGTGATATAAAAAAAATAAAAAAAGAAGAAGAAGAAATTTTTACAATGGTAAAAGGGGCCACTACTGATGCTTGGGGGATGTAGGTTCATTCCTTTGATCGTCATCTGGTTGAACTGGAGGGAGAGTTTGACCTTCGTCAGCTGGAGCAGTGACGGCAAGAACATCGTTTGTACTATCTGAACGGACGGACTGCACAAGTGTTTGCCTTTGAGCATCAATGGAGACATGAGAGATGTCCAGGTCCGGATACGATGACTTGACTTGACGGATGGCATCGTCGAATCGTCAGCGAATGAACTTCTAAGCTCTGCAAGGAGAAGGTCGGAGTCGCGATACTCCCGGACGGCAACTTCTTTTGCGTCGCATAGTTGGATCTTTGTATCCGTCAGCTCCTTTTCCTTGTCTTTTAGGATTTGGCGCAACTGCTCATTCTCCCTCTCCAGCTCACCCCTAACCTGCTCCGAGCACTTGAGCTTTCTATCCGTATTGATCTTGTAGGTCTTCAGGTCGTGAAGCTCATCCTCAATCGTCTTATTTTTCTTCCTAAGACGGTCCATAACTGTCTCGTGATTGAGACAATGGCCCATTAGCCCTTTCATCATCAGCATGGCCTGAAAACAAAATAGAATACTGTGTAAATGACGGATGATAATGAAGATTGCAAAGTTAAAGGACGGGCTCGAAAGTACCTGCGCAATGTTAAAAAGGCCCGTCTCACCCATCGCCTCCGTCGCATGGTTGCCGAGGTCCTCGTAATCGTCAGCCGTCAGGATGGACGAAAGTTTCTCCAGGGCGTAACTTGAATCTTCTCGAAAGAGAACGGGTGGTTTCTCCCCGGTGGGAATTGGGCCCTTCATTAAGCCCTTACCCTTGCCATGCTTGACGAGTGGCTTCTCGGCTTCCAAAGCTACGATGGGCTCTGTCTTCTGCTTCTTAGGCAGACGGTCCACCTTCTTTTGTTGATTCCGTTTTGACGGAAGAGATGGAACCGTCACCTTAGCTGAAGATCCAGCCTCTTGTTTTTTCTTCACTGCTTGTTGTTTGATGAAGGCTCTTCTCTTGGTAGCGTCCATCTCTGCAAATCAAAGACGGATGTAATTAAAGGCAAGAGTAGAAAATAGAAACAATACGAAAAGACGGACATATTTACAACGGACTTACGTTCGCGTACTCTGCTATCGTAACGGCGGGCGGCGACTGAAGGTTCAGAACCGTCACAATACCAATGAAGGGTATCAAGAGTGACGAGTTGTGCCCACGTCCTCTCTTGAAGCTTCGTCTTGTTGAAGATTCTCTCCAGGAAGCTCCACTGCTCTAAGGTAACTTGTGGACGGTCCCGAGCTACAACAAAGACGATTAGTTTTAAAAAAAAAAAGAGTGAATGAAATGAAAGGAATGAAATAACTTTCAAGAGTGAATGAAATGAAAGGAATGAAATAACTTTCAAGATTCAATTAGATGGTAACAAAAGCAATAGCATACCGGACGGAGGCATTATGCCCCATGTGGTGTCGACGGGCATATACGTGTCATCTCCTGGACGACACATCCATTCATCCCCCTCCAAAAAGAAATATCTACTTTTCCAATCCCTATTGGAGTCCGGCGTATCACTAACTAGCCTCAACAACCGACTCCTGGCTACGAAACTGTACATTCCTTTTGATTTGACGATCTCCGTCGGACGGTAACAGTGGAAGAATTCTTCCACCGTCAATCTTCGGGCACCGTCGGACATCGCTCCATATAAAACCTCTACGCCTATGAATACTCTCCAGGCGTTTGGGGAGATCTGAGTGACGGATAGGCCAAGGTATTGAAGCAGACGACGGTGGAGAGAACTCAAAGGGAATCTGAGCCCTGCCTTCATGGCATGCTCGTAGATTCCAGCACTGTCGACCCCCTTGTAGTAACACTTCTCAGACTTATGGGGGAGACGTAGACGGACGTTATCTGGTATTTGATACTTGGTTCTAAGTGTTTTCAGGTGGGACTCAGTGATTGATGACCTAAAGTCATTCACTGTCCAGAGGGGTAACATGACGAATTCTCTAAGACCGTCCGGACCAATCACTGATTGAACGGGGGGATCCACACCATCTAAGCTACTACTCGACGACTTTGAACTCTCTGCCTCCAGACCTTCATCATCTAGGGAAGAAGAGTAACTGGACGGATTCTTCTCTTCACTTGAAGTGTCAGGATCTTTTGGACCTGACGGGAATCTCTCATTGTAGCCCGCCCTGTCGCGGACAAACGATTAATTACTTGACGCACTAGACATTACCTACATTTATGACGGTATGACCTAAGACTGACGAATCTAAAGAAATTGCATATCTATAAAATAAAAAAATAATAATAAAGAGATGGACGGAAGAAAGGTTAGGAGTACATACCGGATTGAATTGAGCGAATGCGAAATGACGGATATAGAAGGACGACACGAATGCACGATATGGGTGACGGTGGCGCTCTAATTGCAAATTTTCTATGGGTAGAGAAAAATGAAGGAAGAAAAGGCAGGCTTTTATAGAGTGAAGGGCACAGAATACGAGGGGACGCCTTGTTTCAGGGGAACAGCTAATCAATAATGGCCACGTGTCCTTCATCATAAATACAGGCCACGTGTCCTTCATTAACCAGATCCGTCATATCTCAACAAATTTATTTGTCACTCCATGAATCCGTCTAGTTTAGAAAGACAGATCCAAGGAGTGAAGGGGGCAACTGAAGAGGATGAAAAACATAAGACAGATCTTTCCTCCGTCCTAGGTGGACGGAATGGGTGTAGACGGATTAATACCGTGGGTATGCATATAGGACGGTGCCGATCATTGAGTACCCGTCTGTTAATTGATTAATTGTAAATCCTTAGTTGTTTGCCACATGATGTGTTTGATTTGGCTTTGCTTTATCTCCACACAAGCGTGTACACCTGGAGTTCTTGCGTTACACGTTCGACCATAATAAGAAGACTCCTATATGGAAAAGGGCTCAAGAAGGAAGTAGAATCCTAAAAGGAAAGGAAATTCTACACCAATATAAATACCCCAGAAACCCTAGTATCAAGGTACGCACAATTATCTCAACTCTGGCATTCTAGGGTTGAAAAATAAGATTCTAACTTGACCTTCGGAGGGTTTTAGGTCGGCACCACACCGGTGCACTCTTTTAGGTCATCTTTTTTCCTCTTTTTCAGGTGTTGCTTCGGTGAGAGGAGTGCTTGCGACTTATTGGTGATTTTTTGGCATCATCAATAACATTACAAAACAATCATCCTTAACATAATAAACTTTCAACAAAACCAAATAAATAAGTTCATTAGTCATTACATTTACATACAAATGGCAAATAACAAATAAGTTCATTACATCCAAATAGCAAATAAGTTTAAAGTTTCAAACAAACAACTACTAAGTTTTAAGACCAAGCCTCATTTGTTATGAAGAAAATTGAAATCAGTATCATCATATGAACCAAATGCTCCACCACTAGCATCATTATCATCATCCTCATTCTCATCTTCTTCATCTTCAACATGAATAGGATGATTTTTATCTCTAAATCCGGGAGGAGCATCATCTTCATCACCAAATGATTCCAAATTGATGCCATCATCATCCTCAATCACTTCGTTTTCCATATCTATACATATTCCAAAACCAAAGAACAATAAATGAAATAACGATTCTAATAATTATATCTCATAAATCATAAATAGTCTAATTAAAATATGCAACTAGGCAAAGAATTGTTATAAGCTAACCTCCTTGTACATGGCTAGAAGACCTTTTGATGAGAATCAACAAGCATTCAAGGATCCATTGCATGTTCCAGTTGGGCCTATTACAAGAGCAAGATCCAAGAAGATCCAAGAAGCACTTAATGGGCTGATTCAAGAGATTTGGGCTGATTCTAACGCAGGATGTTCCAAGCTTGGCCCAAAGGAAGATGAAAGTGTAGTAAATTTAATTCAAGCTATTTAGGGCTGATCTGACTTAATTGGGAGTGATTTATGGTATGAATTAATGGCTGATTGACTTTCCAGCTCTGTATCAGTTAAGGCAGATTTTTTCCTATTTTGGATCTGCTAATTTCAGACCAAATCAGCTTTTATTTAGGGTTTTATTATTTAGTACGTTTTTTAGGTATTTTCCTTGTTTTTAGGTGCATTTAATGCTTTTTAGGTCAAACTTGATTCCTGATATGGTAAGGTATCAATTAGGAGTTATTTCAGAATATGTTTTCTTGTCTGTCAAGTTTTGTGGAGTCCTTAAATAGGCTTTGAAGTCTGTAAACGTTTTTTAGATTATTATTGAATAAAATTCAGAAAAGGTGAGGCTTTGCTCTCTTTTGGTTCTTCAAGAACTGTGAACTTATCAAGGATTCTTCCTTGTGGCGTTCAAACTTTATACCTTTGGTTCGTGATTCTTTATAATCATTTGGTCAAGGTCAACTTATACCTTTGGTTCGCGTTTCGATTATAAACGTTGGGTCAGGGTTTCTATCAAATATCTGATTTTTAGCTTTCCTGGGTTAAATATTCCAATATTTTTGTTGGGTCTCAAAGCGTGTCGATTGAGGTTCGCATCATTTGGTATCAGAGCACAGGTTCTAAAATAAGTTTTCTATCCCTTTATCTTTTGTTTCCTGTTATCATCCTATCCTGTTTTTGTTGTGTTCTTCATTCATCGTTCTTATTTTTTTTGTTTTTGTTGAAGTGCACTAGGTTAAAATCGTGCACCCAGTTCCCAAAAAAAAAAAAAAAAAAAACGTGAAAAAAAGACATCTGAAAGGAAATAGCAAAAAAAAAAAAATAATAATAATAATAATTTGTTTGTAGTTTCAATTCTCTCAGACCAAAATATTGTTTTCTTTTGTCTTCTTCCTTTGATTTGGTATTTCTGTCATATTTTCTTGCCATTGGTATTTGTTTTAACACTACAAGTTGAATTTCTTGATCAAGTTTATTAGTTCATTGCAAAACTGAAAAGGCGAAGCTACGAGTGGAAAAAGGCAAGAGAGTGTGAGACTAATATCGGGAAAAAGCCAATTTCAGAGTGAAACACGAGTGGGAGTGACATAATTTGAGTGCAAACACGTGAGGGAGTGTTGTGAGGAATTATTGCTAACAATTCTTTGTTGTTTCAAAAGTATGTCTTTCAGGTGTGAAACATCAAATAGGGAAGGAGGGGAGGAGTCGTCCATCATTTTGCAGGCTATGCAACAACAATTTGAACGCATGAACGTGGTGTTTAATGAGATTCGGGATCGGATAGATAGGTAAGACACTGTTGTTGCTACTTTGCGTGAGGAGCGTCGTCAAAGAGGCCCTAATGCAAGAAGGCAAGAAAGGCGTTCTCACATGAATGATTCTGATGACTACCACGAGGATGAGTTTGAAGATGAAGAAGATCAATCTTCCTTGAACAATGAGGGCAGGTTTGTGCCAAGGGGAGAAAGGCGTGGCAGAGGTTTCCGAAGAGATCCAAGATGGCAAGATGGGACTGACAGGAACCTAGGAAACATAAAAATGAAGATACCAACATTCCAAGGGAAAAATGATCCAGAAGCATACTTGGAGTGGGAGAAGAAGGTGGAGTTAATCTTTGAGTGCCACAACTACTCCGAGGAGAAAAAGTTAAAACTCGCTGTCATTGAGTTTACTGACTATGCTATTATATGGTGGGATCAACTTGTGATGAACAGAAGGAGAAACCATGAGAGACCTATTGAGAGTTGGGAGGAAATGAAGGCAATCATGAGGAGGCGGTTTGTTCCTAGTCACTACTATAGGGACTTGTATCAGAAATTACAGAGTCTTACTCAAGGCTATAGGAGCGTGGATGACTACCACAAGGAGATGGAGATTGCCATGATTCGGGTAAATGTAGAGGAGGATAGAGAAGCTACCATGGCAAGGTTTCTGAATGGGCTGAATCGGGACATTGCCAACGTGGTGGAGTTGTAGCACAACGTGGTGGAGTTGTAGCACTACGTGGAGTTGGAGGACATGGTGCACATGGCAATAAAGGTGGAACGACAGCTTAAAAGGAAAGGAATTCGGTCATTTCAAAATCCGGGCTCCTCTACTTCATGGAGGTCAAATGGGAGGAAAGACGAAGGAGCTGTTTTCAAGTCCAAATCTGAACCACAAAAAAGGAGAGATGAAGCTCCCAGTGTCAACAAAGGTAAAAATGAATCCCAGACTCGTAATCGTGATATTAAGTGTTTTCGTTGTTTGGGAGTAGGTCATATTGCTTCACAATGCCCAAATAAGAGGACCATGATCGCACGTATTGATGGAGAGGTGGAAACTGAAAGCGAGGAAGATGATGACCAGATTCCATCACTTGAGGATGCTTGTGATGATGAAGTGGAGTATCCAGTGGTGGGTGAGTCGCTTGTTGCAAGGCGTGCTTTAAGTGCCCAAGTCAAAGAGGATGACATGGAACAACAAAGGGAGAACAATTTTCACACTAGGTGCCACGTCAACAACAAGGTATGTAGTATGATTATAGATGGGGGAAGCTGTACTAATGTGGCTAGTACTACTTTAGTTGAAAAATTGAATTTACCTACCTTGAAACACCCTAGACCATATAAGTTGCAGTGGTTGAATGATTGTGGAGAAGTTAAGGTAAATAAGCAAGTACTGGTTTCTTTTTCAATTGGGAGGTACAAGGATGAAGTACTTTGTGATATTGTTCCAATGCAAGCGGGTCACATTTTATTGGGCAGGCCATGGCAGTTTGATAGGAGAGTCAATCATGATGGGTTCAAGAATAGGTATTCTTTTGTTAAAGATAATAAAACCATTACTCTTGTACCGTTGACTCCGAGACAAGTGTATGAAGATCAAGTGAAACTGAAAAGAGAAAATGACTTGAAAAATTGTGATATTGAGAATGCAAAAAAAAATGATGAGAAAGAGAGTGAAAGAATAAAAGAGTGTGAACAAAAAAAAGAGAGTGAAAATATAAAAAAGAGTGAAAAGACAGTTGAGGGTGGAAAAAATGAGAGAAAAACAAAAACACAAGGGAGTTTTTATGCTAAGGCAAG